>NC_090319.1:192908672-193208672 GCF_040869045.1 Eurosta solidaginis | reverse complement strand
AATCTTTATCTTCTTCATGGATGAGTATTTGGCGATACATTTTCTCAATATCGCCGTTAAAAACAAACTTATAAAGTCGCCATTTAAGTATGGCGAGCATTAAGTCATTTTGTAGAATGGGTAAAGCACGTCGTTCAACGAGTTGCCAGAATGCGACATTTTTGATGCGTTGAAGACGACTCGCACTTTTGTGGTTTTGCTGTCGGGTTTTATGATAGCATGGTGGGGTAGATAAAACGATAGATATTTACCATCTCTAATTATCTCTTGTTGGGAGGCGGGTTCCATGTGATCCATGGTTAAATATTGATTGAGGACTTCAAAATATTTGTCTCTTAATTCGGGTTTTCTTTCGAGCGTGCGTTCGATGCTGATGTACTGCTGGTATGCTGCGGATCGTGAATGACCGAGTGCCAGATTGGCTGGAAATTCAGATTTGAATGGTAGTTTGACTCTGTAGCGTCCATCTTCCTCACGAATTGTGGTTGTCCGGTAGAGTGCTTCACAGTATTCATCATCTGCTGATCGTTGTTGGGTTTGGTGAACTTCTTCCTGTTCCCAAAATTGTCTCAAAAGTTGATTGATGGGGTCTTCGGTGCATTCCGTGACTGAGTGCTGAAGGTTGATACCTTTTCAGCTACAGGGCCGCTTAATATCCATCCGAATATTGTGTTTTGGGCAAGTAATGTTCCACTCACATTTCGTAGGAGCCCTTCGGTGAGGATTTGCGGGGTGATATCGCTGCCGATTACCACATCGATTTTCGATGGTATCGAATACTGTGGATCGGCTAACGGTAAATGGGACAGTTCTTCGAGATTGATGCTTGAAACTCTGACTGTGGGCAAGAACTTAGTTAGTTTCGGCAAAATTAGTGCTTGTGCGTCTATCATTTGGGTTAAGTCTGCTGAACAGAACGTTATCTGGCAGACTTTATTGGCATTTTTCACAACCGTTCCCCCCATTCCAGATATTTGGTGGAGAGACTCTTTTGTGGGTAGACCAATAACCTTTTGTATACGGGATGATACAAAAGTTTTTTGTGAACCTTGGTCTATTAGGGCACGAATTTTATGAAATTCGCAAGCAAAGTATACTGATACTATTGCTGTGGGTAGTAGGGTGGTTCCATGATTACTCGAGAAGAGTGAAGAAACCAGGTTTTTGTCTTGAGACTGTTGGGAGGAGGTGGCTCTTGCGGCGGCTTTCGATGTCGCTCGTCGTTCGTTCTCCTAGGGGTGCCGGCTTGGGCATTTTGAGCTCTGGGGATTGGTTGTGATTGTTGGGGTTTGGGCTGCAATAATGACGCTTTTGGCAAAAAACGCACGTGAAACTACTTTTACATTCGTTCTTGGGGTGTGACGTTGATAAACAGTTTTCTCAGTAACTATTTTCTCTCACAAATTTGATTCGGTCTGATACCGATAAATTCCTAAACCTGACGCAAGATTTGACTGCGTGGTATTGGTTGCATAACCTACACGAAGCCGTTTTATTGAACTCCGTATGATATGCATGGGTTCTATTATTGTTAGATTGGGTCGAGTTTTGATTCATCGTTCGTGGTGTAAAACTCGAAAATTGGGGTTTCGCCTTGCCTGGTCTGTAGGTACTTACGTCTTTCTACTATCTCGTATCTACTGGTGAGGAATTTATTCATGTCCTCCCATAGGCGCATCTCGTTCTGGGAGCTGAGGGATTGTTCCCATAGTGAAAGGCTTTCACTGGGCAGCTTTGATGAGCACAGATAAACGAGGATCGGGTCCCAGTCCGTTGTCGGGATTCCTTGGGTGTTTAAAGTTGACGTGCAATTGTTGATTGTTGTATGCATTTCTGGATTTGTTCTCCGTTTTCTGTGAATATTGTGGGCAGGTTAAACAGCGTCTTTAATTGATTGTCGACGAGTATCCGTTTATTTTCGTACCTCGATCTAAGTGCTTCCCAGGCAAGCTCGAAATTATCATCGCTCAGTGGGTATTGTTTTACAATAAGTCCTGCTTGCCCTTTAGTTTTCAGGCGTAGGTGGTATAATTTTTGAGCGGGTGATAATTTAGGGTGGTTTTTATAGACTGCCGTGAACATATCTCTAAAGGATGGCCAGTCTTCGTATCCACCATGAAATACTTCGGTGTCGCATGGTGGTACTTTTAAATAAAAACCGTTTGCGTCTGAATTGTTCATTGGGTAGGCGGGTATTTGTTGTTGGTTGGTGCTAGCAGTATTAAAAACTGTAAGGCTTCTAAAATTTCTGATTTGCATGTTTGGTACGTTTCCATGCATTTAGCAAATTTTTGCTCAACCGAGCCGCTGACATCTGTATAATTATCAGAGAAACTTACATCTCGATGGGACTCTAGCACCTTTGCCCATTTTTTATCTAGGTCTTCTAATTTGACCCTAAGCATACACTCTGATAAATCGGTAGCTTGGGAGGGTGACCATCTTGAGCAGTAAACTTCTACTTGGTTACCGTCATATATGAATTTCTGCAGGCATTGGTCTGCAGTGGTCAATTTTTGGGTTTCGTCAGACGATTTCGGCATTATAACTTGTAGTATATCAAAGAGGAGAGCTTTTATTAAGCTGTGGAAAGAAAAATTCGTAAAAAAACCTTTTTTTTTTGAAACCAGCCTAATGTACGCTTGGTTCTTTATACGGGCTTGTATCAGCGCTTCTGAGTACAAGTAATGTGGGTATATAATTATATAAATATTATAATATTTGTGTTCACTGGGTTTTTTATTTTTTGAGACCGGCCTAATGTGTACCGGCTTTTTGGTTTGTTATAGATACTTGTCTCAGCGCGTCTGAGCACAAGTAATATGGGTATATAGTACGTATGTATGTATATATATAAGTGGGTAAAATATATTTGCCGGTAAACTGTGGTGTACCAACAACCTTTTCTTTACCGGGCCAATGCACTTGATCTATCGACAAAGTAAATGCATGCAAATATGTGATCGATGATCTTTTTGTTGCTTCCTTCTATCATTTAGTTACATATGATAATGCAATTACTTTGTTGAGGGTGGGTTTTTGGCTTGTGCAAAAAGATATACAAGTGCGTGTGGAATTTATGGGTGCATATACTTGTAGATTTGTATGCAAAATTAATCTTGGGTGCACCGGTAAAATAAACTTTAGGAAAAGTGACAAAATTTGGCAAAGTTCGTTGCTATGGGTTTTTTTTATAAAATAGATTTTATGTAATATATGTATATAAGGGTAAATTGGGCAGCGGTGAATTTCACGCTGGAAAAATATGTAGCTCGGGTGATATTACCGAACTAAGTGGGTATATACATATATTACATTTATACGTATATATTTTTATAATAAAGTCGATATTTAGCGCAACGAACTTTTTGGGTATATAGAAACCGGGCAGTGGATTTTGGTACGGGAATGCAAATTTATTTGTTGAAAAATTTATATGGGTTTTGAAGGGACTGTACCTTTTGGTATCAGTGGGTAGGCAAATGAAATATTTGAAGTTTAGGCTTTGTAATGTTGGTATATGACCAGTGTCCAAATCTTTAGATCGGAGGGTCTAAAATTGAGAGATTTTTAGAATTTCGGATCCGTACTTTTGACGGAGGGAATATATATATAGATATAGAGAGAGTACTTACTCAGAAATTTTTTCTATGTGAACTGTGTGTTACTTGTGGGTTTTTGTGCTGTCTTTTAGCCTTTGTGGCAATTTGCTCCTCGATGATGTTGTGTTATTCCTCCTTGTTGTTGTGATGTCGATGCGTTTTTTTCTCCACTTAAGTTTTTCAAACAAAAACAATTTTGTAGCATTACCGGGATAATGCCATCAAGACCGGGCGATTTGAATGGAGAGAAGCCATTTATGGCAAACTTGATCTTTTCGCTGTCTATTATCCTGTCCAGTAAGCCTTCTGAGGGCTGAGAGTCCCTGCAGAGAGATTCTTTTACTAGTGCTAGATCGCATCCAGGGAAGTGAGTGTTGATGAGTGTGCCCAGGGAGTCCTCTGTTGAGTTTGTCCATAGGCCTGCCTCACTTCTTACGAGGTGATTGTAGTGGTGTTCTTTGGACAAAATTTTACTCAATCTGGAGGACTCACGAGTGTTCTCTATTGAGGAGCAGAAGGATTGCCAGGACACAGCCTTCGCTACGCTTATAGCTTTTTTGTATGCTTTGAGCGCCTCCCTATATGGCTGCCACTCCTTGGTTATGAGGCACTCATTAAATGCCTTCCGCTTATGGCCGCTGTTGCAAATACTGAGGTTAGAATTAAGAATAAAGTGTAGAAGGGACTCACATCTCTCTCAATTTCCGGTAACCTCTCCACTTTTTTCCACCTGTAATGTCCAGCTTCTTCGGTACTAGCCACAAAGGGCTATTATATGGAGAGTTGCTTTCTTTAATAATGCCTTGCTTCACATATCAGGAATTTGTTCACTAACTTCCATTTCGCGTATATGAGGATATCCATATAATTTCGTATAAATTGGTCTATCTGACATCGTTTTGATTTCGTATTGTATAACGTTTGTATTAGTTAGTAGTTGGCCCTCAGTGTAAATCAAATTTCGGTATTTGTATACTTTTTAATGCAGTTTTTTCTTCAATATTTAAATTTCCATATAAATGTCTGGTAATATTCTCATTATAGTTGATAGTGTCTAATTGATAAATTTCATTATATTTGTATGGATATTCTTTTTTAAATTTTTAATTAATTTCACAATATTTATTATAACTATTTCTTTTTCCATATTTATAATTGCCTTAAGTGGCTTCAAGATATTTTGTCCGATTATTGCATGAAAGTTCTTACCTTCAAAACTAGTCAATTTCCATGACGTTTATTGACAAAATTTATAGTTCAAACCATGATACAAAATATGGAGGTAGTTCCATTTAGTGTGACGTTAGCCACTTGACTTTTGCGGGGACAATGACAATTTCACCAAAAACAAGCTACCAGATTGAAAAATGTTACGAATTTCTCTAATTTTGATGGATTTCATATTAACGAATACGACTAAATTACTTTGATAATTATTTTAAATATAAAAAAAAAAACAATGAGCCCCATGCCTTGGAAATATTTTAATACGAATATCACCATAGAAAAGAAGGGTTCTAATAAGATTTTCGAGCTCCCGAAAATTGTTTTGGTGGAAGAAATATGGATCGAAGTATGCAAAGCAAGGGAATATAGCCTTCTTAAGTGTCCGTACGTTTGCTCAGAACATTTTGAAAAAACATGCACGGTTTGCCAATTGCTTGCTCAGAGGAAGTCCTTATAAACCGACACCGCATTTTTTTTTTTGATAAATTGGCTACACCACATTTTTTATTTATTTATTGTATAATTCAAGCGATGTGCTTTATGAGGGAATTGTTACAACTATTTTTTGGGAGAAAATTACCCTGTAGCTCTGCAGGTTAGCCATTAGTTATGAGAGTGTCTCTGCCCGTTGTACCAGGGATCACCTTGGGGCAGCCCCGCCTATACACATTCTGTGCCCATTTAGCATTGACATAGATGTGCAGACTTTGGAGGTACACTTTTTGCCAACACGCCTTGAGAAATATCCACTGTAGGGGCATGACAATAGGGCCATACTAGAACAACAGGATTTTTCGTGTATTTTTTTTTTCCTGTCTAGGGGTCAAGCTGTCATAAAGATATGAGTCATTAACCAATTTATGAGTCATTATCCACTATTTTTCAATAAAATTGCATGTTTTACTGTATTGTCAATCAATATATATGCACATATATCGTGCTAAATCATATTATTATTGTCTCAGATGACCATTGCGTTTTCATGCTAAAGGAAATTTCTATCTCGAAAAACCACAATTTCGCCTTAAACAGTAACGGTATGGCAACGCTTCTGGCAAAACAACAAACATTATGAAACTTCAAAAATCCCCAAATATGTCAAAAAATTTTGAGTGGAACTACCTTATTTTTTGTATCATGGTTGAAACATTATTAAGAGACTTAAATTTCAAAGGGGTTTCAAGCTGAATTCTTTTATATCGAGTTAGCACGTTTAATTTAAAAGCGAGGTGGATGATCCAGTATCTATTATACATAAACTTGTATCTCTTCCTATACTAATTTCTACTATGGGTAATGCTCCCATGAGGCTGATAAATGAAAATTCGATGCCTCGTTTCTTGGATCTTCCTCGACTTGGACATAATCAGTGCCCATTGGTTCTAAGAAATTTCTTCTGAAATTCGAACTATGGCTATTATTATTATTACGTTGATACTGATTAAAGTTTTGAGACCAGAGTGGGTTAGATGGCCTTGAATATTTATAAGTATTCTGTCTCGGCCAGAAATTGTTAATTTGAGGTACATTTGAATTTAATTTTTCCTGCTGTCAGTTCCTGCTGTAAGTATTCTGTCTCGGCCAGAAATTGTTAATTTGAGGTACATTTGAATTTAATTGTTCCTGCTGTCTATTAGATTTTGTTGATATTTATGATCAGTATTCATACCATTACCAAAGTTTACATTATTGCGAATCAAACCTTCTCTTTCTAACAAATTATACGCTTCTCTTAAGCTTAAAACATTTCTGTTAATTATAACAGAAGCTAGGTTAGCATAAAAATTATTTAAAAATGTACGTAATATGATTTTTTCTGTATATGACAGACTAAATTCTAAAGATCTGTTATTATCATATTCAAATTTTTCATTCAATTTAGATAAAATATTTAATAAATATGTGAAATACATTTGTATGTTACTATTAAGGGCTGCAAATGCATTCTGCTAAAGTTTGTGATATGATTCTTTAATACCAAAGTTTTGTATGAGAATAGATTTAAGTGAATCCCAACTAGCATCTGATGGCAATGATCTAATCGTATGCAATGCGTTACCTTGGATTTTGTTTATAACAACCCTTCGGAAAACGTACCCCGAGGCCGTTAGATTTACGCTCATCAATGAATATATTGTACCGAATTCTCTTAAAAATGAGGAGAGAGCATATTCTCCATCGTCCCGGAATTTACGTACTCTGTGTGCATCTTTCATAACTTCACCCATCGACAGCCGAAACAGTGGAATTGGGCCGTCACTGATCATATTTGTATGTGCCATTGTTATTGTTGCTATGTACGAGCTTTTGTTCCTTTTCCTTCTTTTTCTTTTTTAAACGGTTTTATTTAGCTTGACTCGACAGGCTGGTTGGTTGGATGGCTGGCACGAATTTTGTAATTGAAATTCAATAAACTTCCCGATAAGCTACAAGGTTGAAACTTGGAATGAAAATGCAATAATAAGAAAAAATCTCACACTCCTCATCAATATAGGGCGTAGACAATTAAATAAAAGCGTTGGACGCGTCAAATTTCTATTGATAGTCATATATAAGACCAACTGAACTTTAATCAGGTTATGCTACGCCTCACATTTTTAGAAATTTCACGCGCCCAACGCTTTTATTTAATTGTCAATGCCCTAGATTGATGAGGAGTGTGATGACTAGTACCTAGGACCTACCTAATTCTTTTCCAGCTTTTAGTATTATTATTACTTCATGTAAGTATTGTTTTCAATAAAACCGTTTAACGAAAATTTTTTTTTAAATTATTTTTTTGAATTGGTGATCAACTCGTTCAATTGTATCACATATGATAATGGTGCTTCTTCTTTCTACTGTATTTTGTTGTTTAACTTTTCGCGACTCGCGACACTATTGAGCTAATGACTGCATATAATGCTTGTTTTTATTGTTTTTTTTTTAATCTTTATTAATTTTTTGTTTTTCGTGGGTATAGTCTCTCGATTCTTGCACTCCACTAATCGTGGTTTTGCTCTGTTGGTGCTGTGTGACTCTTTTTTTTTTTATTTTTGTAACTGAATAGCATTTATAATTGATCTTTGATCAGTGATTCAGGTTCGATTCGAGCTCAAGGCCAGAACAATAATTTTTTTTTAATGATAATTATTGTTATTTTTTAATTTTTCTAAATTTGAAAATTTGTATTTTGTTTTTGGAATAGTGAGTTGAAAATTTTTCAGACAACCTGCCATAGCTGCGCAGATAGATCCATTTCGAAGGGTGCTAAGCCTTCATCATCAGTACGCTTTAGGCATGCTGCGCTAACCATTTAGCTATACAGCGGTGGTTTGTTTGACTGGCAAATTTGCTACTTCTATTCCTTTTTACCAACTATATTTATTCAGTGTTGCGCCATCTGGTGCAAATCACTGATAATGCTGGATTTTTTGTTTATTTTTAATTACTTTGTTTGACATTCCCAAGTGCTCATGGGTTATTAACAATTGTTTTTGTTTTTATCGGCCTATTGATAAATTATTCAGGTTCGATTCGAGCTCAAGGCCACAACAATAATTTTTTTTTTTAATGATAATTATTGTTATTTTTTAATTTTTCTAAATTTGAAAAATTGTATTTTGTTTTTGGAATGGTTGAAAAACCTCTAAAATTTTGATGTTGCTTTGCCCGTGAGTTGAACCCAGGGCATACGGTGTGATAGGTGGAGCACGCTACCATCACACCACGGTGGCCGACTCATGCACATGTTCCCCTAAAAACCATAAAAGTTCAAAGCCATAAGAAGCCGCTTACAGCGGAAATTTTAAATTAAATAAAAAAGCGTGGGAGAGCGTACAGGGAGTGGAAGCGATCTCATAATGCAACACTTTGGGAAGCTTACCGCGTTTTACGAAATCGGGTTAATATTTGCATCCGCGATGCTAAGGTAGCTTATCTGAATGTTAAGTTTGATACTAGTTTACCTCCTAGAATGATTTGGAAAAATCTTCGTTCCTTAGGAGTATCCAAAAAAGCTCGTCTTGAGTGCAGCATTGACTCCAATGTTATGAACTCGTTCTTTTTACGCGGCCAATCGAATGAGAGTGAGACTAATGCTATTATTTGTGAAGATGATAACGATAATGGTTAAATAGTTTTAGCCGGGGTAAAAAGTCGGCCTACCTCAGGTACTTTTGATTTCACTGTGGTAACTGAGAATGATGTGATAGGAGCTGTTATGGCTATTAAGTCTAATGTCGTGTGTTCGGCCGGGGTGCGTCTGATCCTGAATAGGTGGGCGCACCGGGGTCGATCTCAATAAGCGGGAGTATGTGCAAAAAGACAAGAGAAGACGAGAATTTCTCGTTATAAAAGATGATCTTTATTCAGTAAAGATAAATAGCTAGGGTACAATATTACCTGAATATAAAACGGCAGAGATCGTTAGCGGCAGATGCGTTTGGTACGGCTGTTGAAATCCAAGAGGCCGGTTGTATAGCAAGCTACAACCGTTGACCCGCAAAATCCTCCGTTTTGGAGGGGAAAGGCACCCACACATCAACCCCGACATGCATATGCATGAGTGCTGACAAAAAGCACACATACACGTGCATGTACATGCATGCATATACATGAGGGTGATGGTGTGGGTGGTTATAAATTAAGTCGAGTATCGAGTATCGATTTGCAGAGTTGTATTGGGGGGGATCGCAATCAGGTGCGGAAAAGTTAGGCATCCTGCCTAAACATGCCGGCCCCCTTGCGATACGCAACATCGTTTTCCGCCAATGATCTCCACTGAAATGAAAAAAAAAATGAATATAAGACTTACACACTAAACTTAATCTAGATAAGGAGTTCGCCGGCTTCGCGGGTGGCCGGGACTCCTTCCCGACTTGCTCAGCATGCCACCTAAGCTAGGATGAAACGGTAACGGTTATGAACAGAGATAAGTAAATATTTCTTGCCATTGAATTATACATGATTCTTAATTATAGGAAATCAGAACGTTATATATGTATAGTCGATGGCCAGTAAGGCTGGACGAAGATGTCGAGGCTCCGTTCCAGAATGGCACCATTTTTTGTTATTCTTTGTTTTTTTGTTCCGGATGGAGAGGCCGAGGTCTCCGTTCCAGATTTGCGATTATTTTTTTTTTTGGTTGGACGAAGAGGCAGAGGTCTCCGTTCCAGACTCGAGGGTTTTGAGGTTTTTCTGGGCTGGACGAAGAGGCCGAGGTCTCCGTTTCAGCGTCTAACTTGTCGTATCGCTCTCAAGGCAACTGTGGCATTTTATGGATGTACCGGGGCGAGCGGCCGTGAGGTTGGTTGGGTGAATCGGAGGTGTTTTATTACAAGCGTATGTTAGGATAGATAAACAAAGCGCATATGCGAAGCATATTATTAAATACAATTTTTACCAAGCAGATATGCGTTATTTACGTTCACCTGACATAAATTTGCAGATTGGCGATGCGTTCTCCGCGACGCGTTCTATCTGCACGTACCATTATGCTAGATGTACCATGCAACCCTGTCGTGTATTTATTGGTCAGCTGATAGCTGGTATGGTGAGTTTGTGGCGTGCGAATATATATATATATATATATATATATATATATATATATATACATATATATATATATATATACATATATGTATTTGCTTGCCCTTGAAAAAAAACTAGGTCACTGGGGCAGTAGCACACTAAGCCAGTAGAAGAAGTTGACTTTTTCCAATTTCGGGACTTTGTCGTGTCGGGATTCTTTACTTTCGGGACTCGGATTGTTTTTGTACCGAGCCCTTATAATGACTGTTTGTGATGTTTGTTGTTGAAAAAACAACAAGTCCTGCCCCCCAGCCAAAAAAAAAAAAACAAGCAGTACCGAAGGCAAAAAAACCAAAAAAATCAAAAAGGATTTTTTTTTGTGTTTTTTTTTTTTTGTAAATGAGACCATAATTATTTTTAAATGAGGGTTTTGCCTTTATTTTTGTGCGTAAGTATTTTTCTGGGACTGCCCGAGGCGCCAGTATGGGTCTAAAAAATGCCGATCCCGGTTTTGTGTTTTGCGGGTTTTCGGTACCCGGTTGCCTCTTTTGGTGCAACACTAATATGATCTGCCGAGCCAAGTAGGCATACATACATACCTATGTACATACGTTGGTTACAAATATGCCAACGGCAAAAGACAAAACAAATGAACATTCATACACACAAATGTAAAGTTCTATGAATTGAAGCAACCGGTAAATGGATCGAATGATTCATTTCGCCGTTGCTTCATTCTTTTCATTTTTATGCATTGTTGAGTACGGTTGGTGATTATTGAGAAGTAAATATAATGGTAAGTAAATTTTAATACGTGATTCTATAATATATTCGTTTTATTAAATAATTTTTTATTTTTAGGTATACCAGTTAGCAGTTACAAATATACATATGGTCAAATTGGCGTCTGTGGAATCCAAACGATCGATTAATGTACCCAAAACGCGTCCGCCTTCAAACTTATCGTTGGCCAAAGGGAATTTAACAAAGATGCGTACCAGTCCGGATTCCGCTATAGAGTATAATTTTAATGCACGTAAGACATCGATGATATTTAAGATTTCTTTTTGTCTGCAATACAGCTGGACCCAATATCGGCACAAATAAAAAAAAAACCTGATAAAGAATATCCAAAAGTTAATTTGGAAGCATCTCATACGCAACCTTTATTCCAGCACCACGCAATTCTAATGCGTTCATAAATAGCGTAAGCTCGGGAATATCCATTGGCATGTAGTTGCAAAGGGGCATCTACGTTGCCACAAATTGTTTGATGGTTGTGCTGCTCTTGCTCGGACGAAGAAAAATAAACAAACCTAGCAAATGTATGTAAGTTTGGCATTATAACTACGCATAATTGATTTAGTAGAATAACTACACGTTTTTCCCTATCTGGTGGAGATATTTCACCCTGAATTGATACAAGGTTTTCAGTAGAGGGTGGAGAAAGGGGTAATGACACCGTAATTGACGTCGCGAATGACTAAAAGTGATTCATATAATTTCAATTGTTCCAAGCGCACAGCCTTAGCATACCGCGCTGTGGTACCCCCACTCATATAATTTACTTGACAGGTATTCGCTAAGTAAATATTCCAAAAATGGTGCAGGTGGTGGTGCAGCATCTGGCTTTGGTATTGATACGTTATTGCAATGATGTAGTTCCACTAATAGGAGTGTTACACTACACAACCTAGATGTGACACTACATCAAGTACGTCATCATGTGTTGGCGGTCCTTGTGGTAGCTCCGATCTCAGTCTGACATCATAAGCTTGTTGCCAATATGCACAGATCGATCATAACACGCACGTGGATCACAATCAGTTGCTGCATCGATGGGTATTTGTCTTGAAGGTGTTTGAACTAGCCCCAAAGTTACTATTTGAAGTTTAGAACGGCTCACTGTTATCACACTACGTGATAAGCTCTGTTGCCGCGGGCTGGGACGAACCCCACTATAACTTTGTTATTTCTATCGTTTTCTATAGATTACGAACGGCAGTTACTGCGGCAACCGCTTGTTGATTTAGATACAGTTTTAGCTTCTGTACGGACTTCTTATCAGCGTTTATACGTATATGGTAACAATGCGGTAATAACTTGATATAGTTGCTTCTTTGGTGTGCATAAATGATGAGTTGAACAAATGTGGATATTGTTTTTAGACGTATAAATACACTATTGCTAAGTGCGAAATTTTCCGCACAATGGATTATTTTCCTAGTTTTAGATGTGTTAAAACCCAAAAATGGACCATGTACCTTGTTTTACAGCAGTTTTGTAGACAGTTGTATTTGCGAATTGCAAATTTTTATGTAGGTATCTTCCGACACCGTGCTCCACCAGCCTCTCCTTGAGGTATCGAAATTTACGCGTTGTCTTTTCATGCCCTCAGTCACATATTTTCGTGCATTTTAAATAGCAGACACAATTATGTCAAACAACTTAAAAGTAAACATATGCTAAGTGTGACTGAAACCGTTTATGAAATAGCTTTAATTCGAATGAAATTTTAATGAACGAACAGTCCAAATAAATCAAAAAGAAAGTCCGTGACAATTGATAGCTGCGAAATGAATTGCCGAATATCGCCTTTGGCTTTCCCATAAGACGTCTCATTACGTGGCATACGTTTTGATTCATTTTCGGATGTGTGAATCTGAGTGTAAAAATTAATATGAATAAGTCTTAGAAGCTGCTGCAATTTAGGCGGCTTCACGATAGTGGTTGAACAATGATTTTTCTACTCTCTGTGTTATATATTTTTGGGTATGCCATAAGTCATTAGGAGCCTTTGCTGTGATTCTGTCCAACCTCAAGCGACATATTTGAAACCTAGTACAATTGTGGATTATCAGACCGCGACGAGGATTTTCAGGAAAAAAAATAAATGAATTAACTTCTCTGAAAGTGTTGATCTTCCGTTGGAAATTGACAGTGATGAATTCACACAATATGAATGTGCAGCCCCAACGAGAGCTCGCCAGCACTTTTATGAACGACAATCCTTATTTTGCTTTAATCTATTTACTCAAAAACGAACGAGGCTGCATTTCCCACCATTCAATGAACAGTGAATTGGGGTTGACACTGGGTCGTCATATCGACTCCCCCAATTTCGAGCTGATTATTCTCAATTCGTTCAGTTTGGAGTAGGAGTCTCAGTTTTTTTTTCTTTTTCTGGAAGACTTTGTCATAGCAAAATATTTTATTACGTAACGGGTGTCGTTCTTGTAATTTTTTGTTCATTTATGCTTTTAATATGACCGATGAAATATAATAAGGAGAATGTAAGGAAGCTAGATATGACACTTGTATATCGCAGTGGCAGAGGCAAATAAAATAATACCCAAAAAATACGTGAGGGGTGAGCCATGCCGATGGACTGTGCTTGTGGCCAATCGACACTATTCAAACTTTTGGACGAAGATTTGGTACCACCTTATGGTGTGCTACGTAAAAGTTTACACTCACGTATTGCCCGCTATCATTAGCATGTGCAGGAATTACTCGACGTGGAACTAAGTCCATTAGAGTAGGTGACGAAAGTCACACTGTCACTAAAGTGGAAGGGTAAAATTTTGGATTATAAGGACATTTGAAAAATAAAATTTCCAATGAAAATAAGTCAACTTCCAAAAAAAAGTTGAAGCTCTTTGTATACCACGATGCAAAGGGCCTGGAGACACTAGTAAATTTTACGAGTATGAAGAGGAAGCTATTCGTATTTCAAGCACCGAGGAATGTGCAAATGTGTTTACTGCTTTCTAAATATGTTGTATATTTATTTTTTTGTTTTGTCGACTGACGCGTTTTACAAAAAGATTGACTATATTCGGAATATCCCCAACATGGCGTTTTTGTAAATGTTTCAAGATGTAGGTTAAAGTAAAGGTTGGTATGTGCTAAACCGAAGCCTTGAATGCAGATGTAAGCAACTAATTTAGGTGTGAAGGTAAATGGTAAATGTTACAAAAAAGGACGAGAAAGCTGTTGATTTTTAAGCTTACTGAAATTCACCTTAATCGGAGAAATGTTTGAAATCTCTTTAAAAATTTATTCTAAATTTTGAAAAATTCTGTTGGCCTCGTGCCTTTGGCCGAGTGCGTAGGGGTTCTGTGATCCTCGCTCTGGGTGAGCGAGTGAACTTGGGTTGATTTGATGGGAATTAAGAAAGATAATGGGCTGAAAGCCTTTAGGTTCTGTGGCAGATCGGTTCGCCCTTCTGATGTAGGCTTTTATGATGTCCTCGTTATGGGATAACGAGTGAATGGGATGGTTTCTGGTGTCCTCGCTCGGGGCGAGCGAGTGAATTTGGGGATTTTCTGGGGTCCTCGCTCTGGGTGTGCGAGTGACTTGTGGGGTTTTCTGTTCAGGCGGCCCTCGGTTAGTATTGTTAAAGCACATAGAAAAAAAATGTTTTTTGTATGCGAGCTTTTGGTAAGCTCTCCCGCGTCTTCGTGCGTCTTGCTCCCTTTCCCCATTGCCCACCAGTAGTCAGGTTTAGGATTCCCCCCGGTAGACTCGGCATGAGACCGGGGGTAGAGAATAAAAGAAAGAAGATGTAGGATCGCCCTCCGGTAGACTCGCAACATCACGAGACCGGGGGGTTGATTATAATTAGAGCCTCGGGAGAGACACAAGCTTAGGGATAGCGGGGCATCACGGCACATGGTTGAACGCGTCTTTATGTCCCGCGCTCCCTTTCCCCTTTGCCATCGCGTAGTACGTTTTAGGATTCCCCTCCGGTAGACTCGCACCAACACGAGACGGGGGGGTTGATTATAATATATGGCTCGGGAGAAACGCAGGCTTAGGGATAGAGAGAAACGAAGACGCGGTTTCCTTAATAGGCTTTCTATGATATCACCAACCGGGGGCCTCTGATTTTAGGTAGTCGAGGGAAATAGGATTTTGGTTTTTGGGGCTCTGGAAGGCGGAATTTGGCCCCTTGCATTTAATCCTCCTTGTCGCGGGACGGAAGGAATACCAATTTCGTAATTGGTCTAGTTATTTGTCCCCTGGTTGTATGAACGTCAACAACGCGCACCCGGTTATCAGATCCTGGGTGTGTGTTGACGATTCTCCCCATTCTCCACTCGTTGGGTTGGAGGTTGTCCTCTTTGATAACAACTAGGTCTCCTGGTTTTAGATTAGGTTGTGGATGTTTCCACTTGTATCGTTTCTGGATCTCGGTGAGATATTCGGTTTTCCATCGCTTGCAGAATGTGTGATGGAGGGCTTTGAGTTTCTGCCACCGATTGGTCATCGATGCAGGGCTCTCACTAGCATCCGGCTCTGGAGGAGCCAGTAGATGGCTGCCAGTAAGGAAATGACCTGGGGTAAGTGGCTCTAGGTCCGTTGGGTGATTGGACGCCGGGCTGAGCGGCCGCGAGTTCAGGCATGCCTCGATGCGGCACAAGAGGGTATGAAATTCCTCAAAGGTGAATTTGTGTGCGGAGGCTATCTTTTTGAAGTGGTTTTTGAAGCTTTTCACTCCAGCCTCCCACAGCCCTCCCATGTGGGGCGCACCCGCGGGGATGAAATGCCACGTGAGTGACTGGTGGCTGTATTTTGAGACAGCGTCCTCTCGCGCTTGTGAGATGAAAGTCTTGAATTCTGATCGTAAGGATCGTGACGCTCCGACAAAGTTCGTACCATTGTCGGAGTACATATTTTTCGGGCATCCGCGCCCAGATATGAAACGGGCAAATGCCGCAAGAAATGATGGTGTGCTGAGGTCAGTAGTGGCCTCCAGATGAATTGCTCGTGTGAAAAAACACACGAAAAGGCAGACATAGCCTTTAGATAATCGACACCCTCTGCCGCGGTAACTTTTAATGTCGAAGGGTCCGGCGAAGTCGACTCCAGTATTCGTGAATGCACGGCTGAATGTCGTGCGTTTGCGAGGGAGAATACCCATAAGTTGGGTCTGAGCACGCTTTCGGTGTACAGTGCAAACTTTGCAATTTGAATTGTTGCCCTAATCATGGTTTTGATGTTAGGTATCCAGTATCGGGTGCGTATCAGACGTAACATGAGTTGGTTTTCCCCATGCAGACTTTGTTGATGAAACATTAAGACTGTCAGACGGGATAACCGGCAGTTGTATGGGAGGAGGATTGGGTGGCGTTCATTAAAAACTAAGTTCTTTGACGCCCCGAGTCGCCCTCCTACCCGAATGATGCCATGTTGGTCTAGATAGGGATTAAGTGAGAGTATTGCACTTTTCCCTGCAATTGGTTTTCCGGCCTTTAGATCGCTATATTCGGAACTATAGTGTTGTTTCTGATAGATTTTAATTAAGAGTTGGGTTACTGATTTACTGTTGTTGTTGCGCAGGTCTTCGCCCTCTTTTCCTCTACGGAGGTGATGTAGTCACTTTCTTGTGCTGGCCATTGGGAAGTGTCTTCTTGCAGCCATGAAGGTCCCTGCCACCACAACGAACTGTTGACCAATTCAGACGCAGGTAATCCTCTGCTACCTAAATCTGCTGGGTTGGACTCTGAGTTCACGTGCAGCCAGTCCTTATTTCCGACCATGTCGATGATCTTGGTGATCCGATGTGCGACGAAGGTTGACCAGGAACAAGGCGGTTTCCTTATCCATGCGAGAACGATCGTTGTATGCGTCCAAAGGTGAACTCTCACTGGTCCTAATTTAAGGTTTCTGAAAATGGATTCGGTGATTTCCGCTAACAGCACGGCTCCGCAAAGCTCCAACCGTGGAAGAGAAAGGGTTTTCACTGGGGCTACTCGGGTTTTGGCTAGAAGCAGGTTTGTGTAAACGTTATCATCCGTTTTGACGCGCATGTAAACGGCTGCTGCATAAGCCTTCTCGGATGAATCACAAAATCCATGGATCTCGATGTCGGTTCCTGGAGAAAAGTTGACCCATCTAGGTATCCTTATTTTATCGATCTCATGGTATTGGTCGGTGAAGGTTTTCCATCGTTCCAGCGTACTGGTAGATACTGGTTCGTCCCAAGCGGTGCCTTCTAACCAAATACTCTGCATGAGTATTTTTGCCACAATGACCATTGGTGCCAGCCACCCTAATGGATCGAAAAGTTTGGCGATTGCTGATAGTATCGCTCTCTTTGTAATGTTTTCCGGGTTGTCCAGCGTCCCTGCTTTAAAATAAAATAAATGGGAGAGGGCATTCCACCGAATTCCTAATGCTTTAACTGAACTGATATCTTCGAAGGCCAGGAAGTTTTCACTGAGCAGGTCTGCTTTGGGGATGTCCCTTAGAATGTCATCTGAATTGGATGTCCATTTGCGAAGTGGAAAGCCCGCTGAGTTTAGGACTTGACGAATTTCATCTATGGCTTTAATAGTCGATGTGATCGTATGTCCACCCGCTAACACGTCATCTACATACATGTATTCTCGCAGTCTGCTAGTTGGAGAAGCGTTCTTATCGCGAGGTATGGAGCGCAATTTACTCCGAAGGTAACCGTCTTTAATTCGTAGAGACTAATAGGGTCATTCGGAGAAGTGCGATATACAATGTGTTGAAATTTGGTGTGATTTTCGTTCACCCAAATTTGACGATACATCTTTTCGATGTCGCTATTGAAGACAAAACGGTATAGTCTCCATCGTAATATAAGGATGGGTAGATCGGCTTGTAGAACTGGGTCTGGGAGGAGAATATCATTTAAGCTATTACCGTTGGCCGTAGGGCTCGAGGCATTAAATACTACGCGTACCTTTGTAGTGGTACTTTCTGCTTTAATAACGGCGTGGTGGGGCAGGAAGTAATGATCCGAATCGTCGGATGGGATATTCTTTTTTGATTTTTTCATATGTCCGAGCGTTTCATATTCTGACAACACTCGGACATATTCTTTACCCAAATCTGGGTTTTTTATTAGCCGCCCCTCATTCCGGAAGAATTGAGAGCATGCACGCTTCAGGGACGGTCCTAAGTTAATATTGTTAGGGTAATCCTGCCGGAATGGTAGTGACACGGTGTACCTTCCATTCTAACTTCGCTGCGTTGTTTCTTTAAATAGTTGTTCGCAGTACCTTTCATCTTCATTTAATATTTTATTTTTGGGTACATTTTCTACCTCCCAGAAAGCTTTGAGTTGGTTGTCTAACGCAACCTCGTTGTAGAAAGACATAATGCTCTTCGTTGGATTCGGTGCTTCTATTCGACTGGTTAGTATCCAACCGAACACTGTCTCTTGTGCCAAGAGTGTGTTTAGTACATTCCTTTTTATACCGTTCATTATAATTTGGGGATATATGTCTCCGCCAAGTATGAGGTCTACGTCTTCGTTGACGTAGAACCTCTTGTCTGCCAAAACCAAGTCTGCGAATGCCTGCATAGTCATTGGGTTGATATGGCAGGATGGAAGATTCCCAGTGAGTTTCGCTAGAACTAGTACGGGTGTAGTCAGGCTGAAGCAGGGATCCACTGGTGAACGTAATTCGATGTTGGATGCTTCTTTCACCTGAGCTGACACCACATTTGTGATGCCTGAAACATGGGCATACATTTTCCTCGCTGGCAAATTGATTCTGCGTTTCAGTCTTTCAGTTATAAAGGAACATTCAGACCCAGAATCAATTAATGCCGGCGCGGAGAAGTCGGTACCATTATGGTGAATGTGTACGCGAGCAGTTCCTAATAGCATACCTGTGCTGGAATTGGCATGGCAGGATTTGACATTCTGGTTCGTAGAGGAAGGTGGTTGTCCCGATTCCTGCCTTTTCCGTGCCTTTACCGAAGTTGATGGGGTATTATCCGCATCTTTGAAAGGGTTACGCACCGCCGGTTGCTGAAGTGTGTCCGCATGCAGGAGCGTGCGGTGACGAGAGTGTGGCATTTGGAACAGTTGTACGAACTGGTGCACCTCGTCACTGTGTGTCCTGGGGATAAACAATTCAGGCAGCCATTTGTAGATTTGACGAATTTAATCCTTTCTACCGCGTTTAAATCGCAAAATCGGGGACAGTTGCGTAATCTGTGCTCCGTAGATTTGCACATTTTACACATTGATTTTGTTGTTTGCTTGGTTACTTTTGTTTGAAAGGCACCAAGTCTTTTTGTAGGGGTTTCTGTCGACTGGCGCGACGTGTTTGAGTTTTGCACTTTAGAAGTGGCATTCCCTGTAAAACCAGACACGGTTTCAAGTGTCTGAAAACGATTTGACAAGAATTTGTTCATATCCTCCCACTTGGATATGTCCGTTTTGTGGTCAATGCTCTGCTCCCATAGAGCCGACGTATTCTCAGGTAATTTTGCCGAACATAAATAAGTAATAATCGCATCCCAATTTGAAACGTGAATCTGATGTATTTTTAAGGATGCTAAACAATTATTTATGTCGCGCTGTAAGGTTTTGATTGAGCTGCCGCACTCGCTATCTTTTTTAGATTAAACAAAATTTGTAGTTGTGAGTTTATGAGAATCCGTTTATTCTCGTATCTCTCACATAGGTTTTTCCAGGCTGTTTCGAAGCCTTCATTTGTCAAAGGACATTTCTTGATCGGCCAATCGAATGTAAGAGTCCATGTTCATGGTTGAAAAGTGGAGAGCGAATTAACCAAGGGATATAAAACTTGAAAGCCTGAGCGAATCACCCAACCAACAACTATTAAAATTACGCAAAATTTATTTATTACTCTTAATTTGTTTATTTTGGTCTGACTTTGCAGATTATTTGTGCCTTAAAACAGAGAGCAGGGGGTAGCAACACCGATGTGTACTGTGTAAAGTAAAGGAGGGGCCACTCGCCACTTCAACCTTCAATTTTATTATGAAATAAGTGCGCGCGTTGATATAAACTCGACGAAAAGTGTGAAACCGTGAAATAAATCTTATGCAACAAAGAACAAGACTGTGTAACAAGATTAATTAGAGAAATTAGTAAAAATAATAGTGACGCAAAATAAATTGAATTTTGCCGCAGTCGAATGGCGTGAATTTTTTGTGAAAGTGAGATTATGTGCACCTCTTCCCTGTCCTATGTCTGGAGAGCCTTACCGCTGGTGGGGGGACAGGCCAGATAGTCACAAGGAATTTAAGACAACGTTAATGTGCCGCGTTTGCACTTAATTTGTTTTTCGACACTAATAAATTTTTCACACTTTTCGCGGTTAATCACAGTCACTACGCGTGTGGCACTTGGAATATATTTTTTAGACGGTTTTATTTATTTTTTATAACCAAAAAAATTGTGGCAAGAAATATTGCACTTACTTTGTGGCGATTTGCTGTTCTGGTGATGATGTGGCAAGTTGGCTTGCGATATTGAAATTGCTTTAGCTGGCTGTCCTTTACTCAGTGTTTTACCAAGATGTTGTTAGCTAATTGCAGTGTATCACCAAGCGTGTTTATCAGCTTCTGTTTAATTTTTGAGTATTACCAAAAGGGTGCGTCTGATCCTGAGTAGGTGGGCGCACCGGGGTCGATCTCAATAAGCGTGAGTATATGCAAAAAGACAAGAGAAGACGAGAATTTCTCGTTATAAAAGATGATCTTTATTCAGTAAAGATAAATAGCTAGGGTACAATATTACCTGAATATAAAACGGCAGAGTTCGTTGGCGGCAGACGCGTTTGGTACGGCTGTTGAAATCCAAGAGGCCGGTTGTATAGCAAGCTACAACCGTTGACCCGCAAAATCCTCCGTTTTGGAGGGGAAAGGCACCCACACATCAACCCCGACATGCATATGCATGAGTGCTGACAAAAAGCACACATACACGTGCATGTACATGCATGCACATGCATGAGGGTGATGGTGTGGGTGGTTATAAATTAAGTAGAGTATCGATTTGCAGAGTTGTATTGGGGGGGATCGCAATCAGGTGCGGAAAAGTTAGGCATCCTGCCTAAACATCGTGGGAATCGACGGCATTAGCTTGCGTTTTATCAAACTTATACTTCCCTTTGCCATCTCTTCACTGACACATATATTTAATTTTTCTATAATAACCAGTGGATTTCCAAGTGAATGGAAAACGGCGAATGTTATTCCCGTTCCTAAATCCAATTCTCCGGATTCCTGCAAAGACTTTAGACCAATTAGCCTACTGCCTGCTTTATCCAAAGTATACGAAAGAAAAGCTACTATCAAAGCAGATAATTGACAATATTCATGACAACCACTTGCTGTCTGAAGTCCAATCAGGTTTCAGAAAAGGGCATAGTTGTGCTACATCCATGTTGAAGATTCTGAAAGATATACGTCCAGCTTATGACAACAATGATCTTACGGTATTAGTACTTCTAGACTTTTCAATAGCTTTTGATATGGTTGACTTTAAAATACTACTTCGCAAGCTCGAAAATTACTATAATTTCAGCCCTTTTGCAATTAAGTTAATGCAAAACTATCTCACTGGCCGATTCCAGCGAGTTCAGTGCGTTGATAGACTCTCTGGTTTAAAGTCCATAACGTTGGGCGTTCCACAAGGATCCATCCTGGGACCAGTATTGTTTACACTTTTCATCAACGACATAGTCGCCTGTTGCCGCCACGCATCTATACATCGTTACGCTGACGATACCCAACTCTACATGTCGCGCCCGATCGGGCTCTCCGAAGACTTATTTGTTAGGCTGAATAATGATTTAAAGCGCATAAGTAACTGGGCTCGCTCAAATAATCGCTCAATCATCTTAATGCATCAAAATCTAAGGCGATTGCAATATCGAACGCAGCATACGATTTAAGCAGCCTTCCTCAAATTTTGCTAAATGATGATAAAATAGGTTTCCAGGATGTGGTTACCAATCTAGGCTTCAGAATTAATTCTAGTCTTACTAGTGCTGACCATATCTATAACACCCGTCGCCATCTTTACAGAACTGCCTACTTACTACCGCGAGACACTAAACTGAAGCTGGTCAAAACTCTTATAATACCTAAAGTTTCTTACAGTGAACTTATATATGGTAACCTTGATTCAGTATCGCTTAGCAAACTTCAGCTGGCCATAAATAATGCCGCCCGATTTGTTTTTTCTAAAAGAAAGTACGATCACATATCTTCGTGTGCCGTGCAAATATTCGGGAGTGACGTTAGCAATTTCTTAAAAATGAGAAATCTATGTTTCTTGCACAAACTTCTGCATTCTCAATATCCACCTTACCTATTTAATAAGCTAACCTTGTGTCAGTCCACTCGAACATTGAATCTGTTGATACCGGATTTTAAATACTCGACATCCTCTAGAATGTTCTTTGTCAGTACAATCCGTCTATGGAACTCACTTCCTTCCAAGACAAAAGCAATTCGTAAGGCAGGATGTTTCAAACAAGCAGTATTATATTAATAATATATAACTCTTAACTTACCCTAATTTACATATCTCAAACCTTCATTTTTCACACATTCGTCTGGAATTGTTTCTATCACACTATTATTAATTTTATACGTATATGCTTTTTATTATTTTTAATCAAAATTTTGTACTCATTCTTTATTAAGTTTATTTATATGTAACTTAAATTTTTTTGATGTGATTGATGTACTACCTAAAAGACAGCGTCTTACTTGTACAAATAAGTTTTAAATAAATAAATAAATAAAACATGTATATATATGTAAGTTCTTTTTTTATTTAAACCACATCATTTGCAAAGCCAAATATTCTACACAGATTTGCATACAAATTTGTGTTTATTTTTCGTTTTTTCTTTGTTTGCCAAAGCAGTATATTTAACTAAATATTTCACTTTTTTCTCAATTATTTCCCTTTGGTGAGGTTCTTTCCATTGACTGCTCCAGTTATGTATGTAAGTAAGAAAAGTTAACCACTGGTTTTAGGTGTTTTTATTTTAAAGCCAATCTTCAGACTAAGTTACATGTAGTGATTAATATTGATAGAAAGCTTAAAAAGTAAGGTATATTTAACAAGTAAAGGTGTCTAAGTTCGGGTGTAACCAAACATTATATACTCAGCGTGAGCTTCAATTGTACATTTCATTTCAGACAAATTACTTTTCTACAAATTACTTTTAACACGTGGCCCCGCCCGTTTAAAAAAAAATGTCTCCCCAATACTTACAATAAAACTTGATAAGTGAAATATCACTAATTCAAAACTATTTTTTGCTAAGTTATAGCTTATTATTCTAGTCTACGACCCTTTTAAACTTGTTTTATATCTAAGTCTTTAACTGATACCGTCCATTTTCTACTAGAAATATTTTCTGCTATAAGGAAAAATGTGTACACAATTTCATTAAGATATGTAAATTTTTTTTTCGAGTTATGGCTCCCGAAACATAGAAAATTGCTTAGTCATAAAAAGGGCGGTGCCACACCCATTTTCAAAAATTTTAGTATTTTCCAATTTAATGTTATAATTCCATTTAGAAAGTAAAATTCTATTGATACAAAGCTCTTTTTCGCAGAGATATAGCTTACTATTTTCGTCTACGACCCTTTTAAAAATCTTTTATATAAAATTGGGCGTGGTCTTTAACCGATCTCGTCCATTTTTTCTAGAAATATTTTCTGCTATATAAAATATGTGTACACAATTTCCTTACGGTATGTTAATTTTTCTTCGAGTTATGCCTCACGAAACATAGAAAATTGCTTAGTCATAAAAGAGGCGGTGCCACACCCATTTTCAAAAATTGTACTGTTTTCCAATTTAATGTTATAACTCAATTTAGAAAATAAAATTCTATTGATACAAAGCTCTTATTCGCTACGATATAGCTTACTATTTTCGTCTACGACCCTTTTAAAAATCTTTTATATAAAATTGAGTGTGGTCTTTAACCGATCTCGTCAATTTTTTCTAGAAATATTTTCTGCTATAAGAAAAATTTGCGTACTCAATTTTGTTACGATCCGTTACTTCGAGTTATGGCTCCCGAAACATAGAAAATTGCTTAGTCATAAAAGAGGCGGTGCCACGACCATTTTTTAAAATTTGAAGTTTTTCCTATGTTTTGCTATAAATCCACTTGGAAAATGAAATACCGTTGATATAAAGCTCTTTTTTTGCAAAGATATAGCTTATTTTATTCGTCCACGACCCTTTTAAAAATCTTTTGTATAAAAGCCGGCGTGGTCCTTAACCGAATTCGTAAATTTTTCTTTAAAGCATTCCTTGTAGTAAAGGCAACCTCTCTGCCGAATTTTGTTAAGATAGGTTTAACGATTTTTGATTTATGATTAATAATATTTTTAAAATTGATTTTATCACAAGTGGGCGGTGCCATTTAATTTTTTTTTTTAATTTTTATCAACAGTCTCAATATCAGTCCACATGTCAAATTTCATCATTCTAGGTGTATTATTTACTAAATAATCAGGTTTTTTGTGTTTTCCAAATTGTTATATATATAAAAAGTGGGCATGGTTATCATCCGATTTCGGTCATTTTCAATACCAATCTATTCTGGGTCCAGATAAGCTCGTGTAACAAATTTGGTGAAGCCATCTCAATATTTACTCAAGTTATCGTGTTAACGGGCGGACGGACGGACGGACATGGCTCAATCAAATTTTTTTTCGATCCTGATGATTTTGATATATGGAGGTCTATATCTATCTCGATTCCTTTATATCTGTACAACCAACCGTTATCCAATCAAAGTTAATATACTCTGTGTGCAAAGCACGCTGAGTATAAAAATATTAAAATTGTTGCTCATGGAATAGGCAAAGTAAAAGCAGAACATATATGTAAGTATATCGGCTAAACGTTCGGTCACTGCTCCTGAGCTCTCGCCTGCTACGTCGGCAAAGCGGCTTCCTTCGTATATTGAATATAATTTTACTCCCATAGACAACAACAATGGCTCGTCTTTACTTACGGCTGAGTCAGGTGATCACTGCTATGATGACGTTTTATTGTAAACGCTAATAATAATGCAGATAAACCGCATAAGTTTAGTTATGATAATACTGTTACCAACAATAATATGCCGTTTTCTCCTACAGCCCAGTCTGATGCTCAAAATATATTAACCGAAAACGTTACTTCTAACGATAAGATCGCAAGCGATAAAACAGGTACGGGAGTAAAGAAGCAAGCAATTCATGTTGTTGGTTCAAAGATTAGTTCGGAGCTTGGCGTAATTTCTCGACATAAGTGGCTGCATATCTTAGAATTTTTACCAACTGTTACTTCTGATAACATTGTTAATTATGTTGTTAAACATACGGTCATTGTTGTTGTTGTAGCGATAAAGTTGCTCCCCGAAGGCTTTGGGGAGTGTTATCGATGTGATGGTCCTTTGCTGGATACAGATCCGGTACGCTCCGGTACCATAGCGACCATCTCGGGAACGATTTATTTCATTTCATTTCATTTATTACGCATTTTCCTTATATCTATGTATGTACATATTAAAATAACATCGTAAATGCAAACAATTTAATCTTATATATATGGGATAGATATATGTACAAGTAGATATAGGAAAAGTTAAGACATTTTTATGCCAATTCAGCATAGTGACAAATGTCAATTATAGCAAATATAAAAACTACAGTGGGGTGGACTGTTAAATAAAGTGATTAAATTATAAATATTTGTTTAATTTAATTATAGTATATAAAAAGATTCAGCTAAATTTCCAACAAACCCATAAGTAAATGAAAGGAAAATCAATTAAAATTATGAAGTATTTGGTCTTATAAACGGTTTATGTAGTTGGCTGAAGCAAAGCTTCGATTTCATTGTGTGCGAGGCGTAAGAGGAAGGACTTAACACTTTCTGTAAATTGCCGAAGATTCCGTAAAGTACGTATTTCGGTGGGAAGTATATTAAAGAGTTTTCGTGAAACAATTGTGAAAAACTTGCTTGAATGTGTGGTTCTGGTCGAAGGTACAACGACTCTAGTTTGTGAGTTTGTCCTCAGGTTATATGTTTCCGACCTCATACTTTGCAGGTAGCCACATCTAATGAAAAAAAAATTTTAAAACTTTGAAATAATACAGGTCCTTGACTGGGAGAATCCCTAGACTTCTAAAAAGTTCTCTCGATGGATGCAGCCGGTTAACATTAGATATTTTTCGAACAGAATACTTTTGCAATACTAGTAAGGGCTGGGTTTTGTTAAGGGTGGCGCCACCCCAACAGCTGGTTCCGTATTTTAATTTAGAATGAAAGACCGCATAATAAACTATTTTGAGAAGATTGTTGGAACCCGAAGTTCTTAGATGATAAAGAAAACGCAAAGAGAATTGAAGATATTTTTTTAGACGGGATATATGGTTACCCCAGCTCATATTCGTATCAACCGTTACACCCAGATACTGAAATTCATCAACATAGTCTATCGTGAAGCAGTCCTTACTACAGGCCACAAGCGAGGCGAAGGTACCGGATTGAAAATCTTGGCACATATTGTCATTTAACGCAAATCGCTCGCAAATCGCAGAATGAAAAATAATACTTACATCCGGTGGTTTTTTTATATTTAGACTAAAACTCATGGGTTTGGTCTTATTGCTAGCGACGAGCTTATGTTTTGCAAACCAAGTTCTCAGTAGATGTACATCATGGTTTATACTACTTATCAAATCAAGGGTGTTAGGAGAACTATAGGCCATCGCAAGATCATCTGCGAATGCAGTGACTTTCCCCAAGAAGGGCATATCAAAAATTTAATTAACATAAATTAAAAATAAGATGGGACCGAGCACAGATTAAACCTTCAGGCCATTCCCTCCCTCCCCACCCCCAAGTTCCATGAGGAGCTTGGGGTCGCCAGAGCCTCGCCTGTTAGGGAAACAGGATTCGCCGCGGATAGGTGAGGTTGACAATTGGGTTTGGAGAAGCTATATATTGCGCTGGCAATACATAGGATTGCGCTACACAGCCCCTTGAATCTGGTATTTTAGTCGCCTCTTACGACAGGCATACCTACCGCGGGTATATTCTGACCCCCTGACCCGCTGGGGTGATTGATAAGCGTATGTTGTCATGTTATAGTCTTGTAAAAAAGACTACATTAAATATATCAATTTTAAATTGGGAGTTCCCGATGCGTGGTTTAACAAAATGCTCAGTGCTGAGCTCTGGCAGACTAAGGTAACAATCCGTCCTTTTCGGTTTGCTTCAAAAGCGGATGTAAAACTAAAGATTTAATTGGAAACAGTAAATCGAGCAATCAAGTCCGTATTTACTTTCAAAATGTCTCTGGAATGAGAACAAAATCTAATGAAGTTTTGTCAACTAGCTCGCTAGGAATCTACGACGTATTTGTGTTAATTGAAACCTGGCTTAATTCTACGTTCTTCGATGCCGAGTTTTTTGATTGTAGTTTGTTTGGTGTCTTCAGAAAGGATAGAGATGCTCTTTGAATCCAATGTAATATAGGTGGTGGTGTGCTGATTGCAGTCAAGCGCAGCCTGCGAGGTACAATATGTCAGCTTTTTAATAATGACTCGATACTAGATCAGCTATTCGTGCGACTAATTGCTTCGTCAGGGAAGAGTATCATTTGTGCATCCTACATACCTCCTAACAGTCATGAATCGGTTTACAAGTTGCATGTCGATAACGTCACATCGTTACAATCAATGATTGGTGATCAACAGTTGTGTGTCCTTGGCGATTTTAATTTAAATAGCGCTTCTTGGTATTATTTAGATAACGCATACTTTCTTACTCCTTGTAATATTATAAGATTTCATGAATCATATTTAGTTGATAATTTCTTAAGCTTAGATCTGCGTCAAGTTAATAAATTTTATAATAAGTGTTTTCGTATTTATGATTTAAATTTCTTATCAAGTAATTTAAATTTTACGCTGTTGGAGTGTTGCTTACCAATTTCTCCGGCTTGTTTGCATCATCTTCCTTTAGTGTTAGAGTGAGTATTCTACGAATTTCTTAATATCTCTCCCGGATGTGATGCTCTAAACTTTAATTTTAATGAGTGCGATTTCGAGGCCCTCAACAACTGTCTGGCTGAGTTTGATTGGGATGGGCTTTTAGCCAATATAGATGTAGATAAAAAATTCAAAATTTTTAAGTCTATGGTGTATAACAGTTGTTTGAATCATGTTCCAGTTTTACCTAATGAGCGATATAAGCTACCGTGGTATACGAAAGAGCTAAAGCATTTAAAGAATATTTGTAGTAAGTTTTACAGAACATTCAAAACAGCGAAAAATATCTCGCACATATAAATGTTGCCTTGCTGATTTTAAAACTCTTGATAAGTTACTTCGGGGAACTATATATGCAAATTCGAAAGTAATATAAAGATTAACCTTAAGCCTTTTGGTATTTTATTAAGTTAAAGAAAAATAAATCAAACATTCCTACCTCAATGTATTATAATGAGAAGCACTTTTATTCGGCTATAGACTCTGCTAATCGTTTTGTTGGCTTTTTTATTAGTGATCAAATGGATGAGAAGCTTTCCCAGTTATTTCTAATTCGTGTTTATCTTTTGGCTCTCTATTAATATCGGAGGAAAATATCAGTAATGGTATTTTAAGTCTCAAATCATCCTCTCAGTCTGATGTGGATGGCCTTTGTCCTATTCTCTTTAAGAACTGTTTTGCTCTAATGAAGCCTTTACTGTGGATTTCTAACTTATCCCTCTCATCTGGAATACTTATAACTGATTGTAAAAGTGCTAACATAATGCCCATTTACAAAAATGGTAATAAAAGTGATGTTTCGAACTACAGACCAATTGTCAAACTGTCAACAATCGCTAAATTGTTTGAAAGTGTTGTAAGAGATAAAATTAGTTTTGGTATTCAAAAAGTTATTTGTCCGAACAAGCATGGTTTCGTCAAGGGTCGACCAACTGTATCTAATTTTGCTATTTTTACAGGAGGTTGCATCAAGAGTTTTGTTGGTGGGTTTCAAATTGATGCAGTGTATATTGATTTTTGCCAGGCATTTGATAGGGTGTCGCATAAAATTTTACTAAAAAAGTTAGCATTAATGGGTTTCATTCCATATTTCTCGAATGGATCAGATCGTATCTATGTGAAAGGTACTGTAGAGTCCAGCTAGATAATGTAATATCACGGGAATTCCATGCAAGCTCAGGAGTTCCTCAAGGTAGCATCCTAGGGCCGCTTTTATTTATAATGATATAAGCTCGTTTTTCTTATCAGTAAAATTTCTGCTTTATTCTGATGACATCAAACTTTACTCAGTTGTTTCGTGAACTGAGGACTCTATTTCCCTCCAATCTGATCTCGAGAGAGTTAACTCTTGGTGTGAAAGGAATAACTTCTTCTTAAACAATGACAAATGTTTTCAGATGGTCTATTCATGAAAGTTGATTACAGTGGATTTGACCTACTCGATTGCTGGTAATCAACTGAAATCGGTCGATCAGGTTAAAGACCTAGGAGTGTATTTTGACTCTAAACTCACATTTAATGTTCATATTAATTTCATTGTTGCTAACTCTTACTCTATGCTCCAACTTTGCGATCCGTACACTCTTAAGTATCTTTATACGGCCTTTGTTAGGTCCCGTCTTGAATATGTTGCGATTATTTGGCGACCTTTTCATAATACCCACATAAATAGAATTGAGCGTCTGCAAAAGAAATTTATTAAGTCTGCACTAAGATTTCTCAACTTCAGCGAACGTATGACATCCTATACTATAAGTCACGTTGTTTGCTTTTAAACTTAGATCTACTAGTGGATAGGATATTACTTTTATCTTGCTCTTTCATTCTGAACGTCCTTACTGGCGTGGTAGATTTTTTTATTTATTTAAAATTATAGTCGACTCAAAAACAAAGCGGTCGACTGCTATAAATTTAAAGTATAAAATATATATAAGATTAATATAAGTGTCCCCAGTGGCGGGTCATCGTGAGGAGCTCAGAAGGGAGCTTACGCGAGGTACTCAGAAAGGAGCTTGGTGCCCATAAGGGGGCTCACGCTACGTGCTCATAAAGGAGCCGGATGCCCGAAGGTGACGGAGCGAGGACTTATGAATTGAGAAGTTTCCATGGGCTGTGCACATATTACCGCCGATTTGTACCAAATTTTTCCAGCGTAGCCCATAGCCTCCATGAGCTTACAAGAAAAAAGTAAGGAAGGCTAAGTTCGGGTGTAACCGAACATCACATACTCAGCTGAGAGCTTTGGAGACAAAATAAGGGAAAATCACCATTTAGCAAAATAAACCTAGGGTAACCCTTGAATGTGTTTGTATGACATGGGTTCCAAATGGAAGGTACTAAAGAGTATTTTAAAAGGGAGTGGGCCATAGTTCTACAGGTGGACGCCATTTCGTGATATCGCCATAAAGGTGGACCAGAGGTCATCGAGAATGTGTTTGTACGATATGGGAATTAAATGAAAGGCGTTAATGAGTAATTTGAAAGGTAGTGGGCCTTAGTTCTATAGGTCGATGCCGTTTCGAGATATCGCCATATAGGTGGACCAGGGGTGACTCTAGAATGTGTTTGTACGAAATGGGTATCAAATTAAAGGTATTAATGAGGGTTTTAAAAGGGCCACTAATTGTATATGTGAAGGCGTTTTCGAGATATCGATGAAAATGTGGACCAGGGTGACCCAGAAAATCATCTGTCGGGTACCGCTAATTTATTTATATATGTAATATCACGAACAGTATTCCTGCCAAGATTCCAAGGGCTTTTGATTTCGCAGAACTTTTTCGTTTTCTTCTACTTAATATGGTTGGCGTCACACCCATTTTACAAAGTTTTTTCTAAAGTTATATTTTGCGTAAATAAACCAATCCAATTATCATGTTTCATCTCTTTTTTCATATTTGGTATAGAATTATGGCATTTTTTCATTTTTCGTAATTTTCGATATCGGAAAATTGGGCGTGGTCATATTCGGATTTCGGCCATTTTTTATACCAATGCAAAGTGAGTTCAGATAAGTACGTGAACTGAGTTTAGTAAAGATATATCGATTTTTGATCAAGTTATCGTGTTAACGGCCGAGCGGAAGGACAGACGGTCGACTGTGTATAAAAACAGGGCGTGGCTTCAACCGATTTCGCCCATTTTCACAGAAACCAGTTATCGTCATAGAATCTATGCCCCTACCAAATTACACAAGGATTGCTAAATTTTTGTTCGACTTATGACATTAAAAGTATTCTAGACGAATTAAATGAAAAAGGGCGGAGGCACGCCTATTTTGAAAATTTTTTTAAATTTTTGTATTTTGTTGCACCATATCATTACTGGAGTTGAATGTTGACACAATTTACTTATATACTGTAAAGATATTAAATTTTTTGTTAAAATTTGACTTAAATTTTTTTTTTAAAGTGGGCCTGTTCGTCTTCTGATTTTGCTAATTTTCATTTAGAACATATACCGTAATAGGGGTAACGTGCCTGCCAAATTTCATCATGATATCTTCAACGACTGCCAAATTACAGCTTGCAAAACTTTTAAATTACCTTCTTTTAAAAGTGGGCGGTGCCACGCCCATTGTTCAAAATTTTAATAATTTTCTATTTTGCGTCATAAGGTCAACGCACCTACCAAGTTTCATCGCTTTATCCGTGTTTGGTAATGAATTATCGCACTTTTTCTGTTTTTCGAAATTTTCGATTTCGAAAAAGTGGGCGTGGTTGTAGTCCGATATCGTTCATTTTAAATAGCGATCTGAGATGAGCGCCCAGGAACCCACATACCAAATTTCATCAAGATACCTCAAAATTTACTCAAGTTATCGTGTTTACAGAAGGAAGGACAGACGGACGGATGGAAGGACGGACATGGCTAAATGAATTTCTTTTTTCACCCAGATCATTTTGATATATAGAAGTCTATATCTATCTCGATTAGTTTATGCCGTTACGGATTACCGTTATGCGAACAAAGTTAATATACTCTGTGAGATCTGCTCAGCTGAGTATAAAAATAAAGCTTTTGACTGAAAGAAGGAGCAAGAAGTGGCGTTCCAAACATTGAAGGAGCGTTTGTGCACTGCCCCAATGTTAGCATATTCGATTCCAGGAGCAACATTTATTCTAGATACAGATGCGAGTGGATATGCTATAGGAGGCATTTTATCACAACTGGTCGATGGACAGGAGAAGGTAATTGCATATTACTGCCGTTCGATTGGAAAACCAGAGAGCAACTACTGCGTTAAGCGGAGAGAGCTGTTGGCATTGGTAGAGTGCATTAAACATTTTCACCAATACCTCTACGGCCAGCGATTCCATGTCAGGACAGATCACGTAGCGTTGAAATGGCTTCTGCAGTTCAGTAATCCGGAAAGACAATTGGCACGGTGGCTCCAGCGACTACAAATCTATGACTTTTCCATTCAGCATCGAAAAGGTAGTACCCATGGAAATGCTGATGCAATGTCGCGAAGAGCATGTAGTTTGGAAGGCAAGCACTGCTCAAAGGCCGAGGCTAAAGAAGACATTATAGATGTCCGGCTAATGAATATAACGTGCACAGATGAATGGGACAAGGAACAACTAAGAAAGTGTCAGCTAGAAAATACAGATCTGTCACATGTTATGCAAGGGCTCGAACGAAACGGAAGACCAAACAGAGAAGAGATATCAGCAGAGAGTCCCATTGCGAAGTCATATTGGGCAGAGTGCAACAGTTTCAAATTGATATCCGGTTGCCTTCATCGAGTATGGGAGAGTGAGGATGGTCAATGCAAGAAGAACCAGAAAGAGGATTCCTGACGTGCTCAGCGAACTGCATAATGGTCCAAGTGGAGGTCATCTTGGAATCACGAAGACGCTCGCGAAAATTAAGCAGAGATTCTATTGGGTTGGTTGCCGTCAGTCGGTCACCGAATGGATTGCCAACTGCGAGGTTTCAACAGATCGAAAGGGCCCATAACACGAAGGCATGGCCAGATGAAGCAGTATATTTCAGGTGCACCATTTGAAAGGATCGCAATGGATGTCGCAGGTTCATTTCCTACTAGCAACCGCGGAAACAAATACGTACTGGTGGTTATGGATTATTTCAGTAAATGGCCAGAGGTATACGCAATCCCAAACCAAGAAGCAGAAACAGTAGCAGAAGTGGTTACAAATGATTGGCTTGCAAGGTATGGTGTACCAATGAAGTTACATTCTGAAAGGCAGGAATTTTGAATCAGCTGTGTTCCAAGAAATGTGCACGGAGTTGGGCATTCGAAAAACACGGACAACTGCATTGCATCCTAAGTCCGATGGTATGGTGGAACTTTTCAATAGAATATTGGAGGAGCATTTAAGGAAAGTAGTATACAATTACCATAAGGACTGGGATACATACATATCATTATTCTTGATGGCCTACCGATCGGCAGTACATGAGACAACAGGCCAAACTCCCGCAAAGGTAATTTTTGGCAATGACCTTCGACTGCCAGCTGATTTGAAGTATGGGATAGATGCCGATGCGGAGAGAAATGTCAAGAAATCCACTGGTGTCTTGGAAGAAGAGCTGGGAGAGATTAACGATCTGGTAAGGCAACGAGCAAAGATTATGAGTGACAAGTTGAAACGCAGGTACGATGAGAACAATAATTCGGAAGGTTTCTTGAAGGGAGATTTGGTATTGCTATACAACCCTCACCGGCGGAAAGGTGTTCCATCCAAACTTTGGTGTAGTTGGGAAGGTCCGTGCAGAGTTATGTAGAGGATCAGTGATGTCATCTACCGTTACAAACAATTGGGAAACCACGAAATAGAAGGATGGTTCATTTGCAGAGGCTAGCAGCGTTTTGTTCGAGATATTTGTCAGATTGGGTCGATCAGACTTAGGTGGAGGGCAGTGTAACGAATATTATCAGCACTAAGGGATAATATCATCTCTAAGCCGATGCTAAGCAGTGGCTTGTATGCACATCAATAGATTAATCATTATGTCTACACATATGTACGTACACGCAGCGTAGAAGAGACGCAAAACACATGCAGATATCTTATCTGAGATGCTCCCAAAAGTATGCAATTATAACTGTAGAAGTGTCGCTCACAAATACACGCGCATATGAGAAGCTATACACGTGCATTTTTAGTAATAACTTTATAGCAGTATCTAAGTAAATTCTGGAAGCGCCTAGAAGATGCAAAGAGGAAATCACAGAGTATAAAAGGCAGCAACAGTAGAGGCGCAACAATCAGTTCCATTTAAGCAAGCTATTGGTTGTGAAGTATCAGTGTTATTTTGAAGTACTTTTATAAATGCCATTTTGCATTATTAAATATTGGAGTTATTTATTCAACAGTTTAGCGATACGAACTTTAGTAGAAGGTGGCGAATGAGAGGATTTGCAGTAAATTCGTTACAATATGTTTATTGAATGTATTAATGAATTTGTAACCGATTTTATTAGTTGATAACTGTTTACTGGCGGCCACCGTGGTGTGATGGTAGCGTGCTCCGCCTATCACACCGTATGCCCTGGGTTCAACTCCCGGGCAAAGCAACATCAAAATTTTAGAAATAAGATTTTTCAATTAGAAGAAAATTTTTCTAAGCGGGGTCGCCCCTCGGCAGTGTCTGGCAAGCGCTCCGATTGTATTTCTGCCATGAAAAGCTCTCAGTGAAAACTCATCTGCCTTGCAGATGCCGTTCGGAGTCGGCATAAAACATGTAGGTCCCGTCCGGCCAATTTGTAGGGAAAAATCAAGAGGAGCACGACGCAAATTGGAAGAGAAGCTCGGCCTTAGATCTCTTCGGAGGTTATCGCGCCTTACATTTATTTATTTTTTTTAACTGTTTACTAACTAAATAATTAATTTCTTCATAATTGTAACGTGATTAATCAATTTTGATTTTCAAACCTTTTTAATACCAAATTGCTATATATTCAAAACATAATGTAAATAATTTATTTATTAACTTTAATAGATTATTTATTAATTTTGATAATTTATATATTAACTTTGAAAAAGTAAACTAAATTTTACTATAAAATTAAATATTTTTAATTTCATAAAAAATAGCTTAATCAGTTAATTTTCTTATCTCTGAAACTTTATTAAAAACCAGAGTGTAATTAATTATGTTAACATTGAACGGTAACTTATAATTTGATTTTCATAATTAATCAACTGATTATATTAATTTTGGAGCTCAATTAAAATCTGTACTTGCAAACTATAAATAAAAATTTAATTAGTTGAGTTTCATACTTGAATATTTAAAAAAATGCTTATTGAAAACTAATAAATTCACACAAAGATAAGATAATTAATTTAACTAGCTTATAACTTTTAAATTATAAAATTTTTGAGGTTTTTGAAACGATGAGATAATTAATTACTTTTTTATAAATATGACTTAATTAATTAACTTGACTTGCACTTAATTTTTAAATAACTTACGTTATCATTTGAAAGATAATTTAAATAGTTGTATATCATAACTTATTTTAAATTTTTTTAATTTTATTAATAACAATCCAATTAATTAAATCTAGTTTACCTTACTCTAATATATCGTATTTAATACTACGTTTAGTGTTAAGGATTATACTTGTTAATAAACTAAGTAATGCTAACCGTATTTAAAAAAACTGCCTATAAATATTAAATCTTAATAACTACTAAAATATGAATGTAATAAAATACTGTCCTATTTAAAATGTTCCTCCCTAACTGTCCATTTTCATCCAATTAACTTACTAAATATATAGAAATGCAAAAATTTATTAACATATTGCTTTTATAATATAATAAAATAAAATAATTCTTTTTATATTTAATAAATTAAATACTAACCTTATGTTAAACGAAACAACAACAATGAATGATTTTAGTTATTACTTACTTTACTTTATTATAACATTATTACTTAATATAATAAAGAATAGAAATATATTACAAAATAAAATAATAATGTAATCCAAATTTTTAAATAAATATTCGTTTTAATACAAATTTTATAAAAAAAAATTTAACTGTTATTTTTTTCGTTATAGATGCGTTAGGACTTTGGGATAAGTATAACAGCTATTAATTTGTTATTTACTTCATTATATATTCATTAGGAATATCAGATAAATACAACAGCTAGATAATATTGTAACGAATTTACTTGTATATCCTCTTATTTGCCCTTTTGCTATGTTCGCATCACTAAACTGTTGAATAAATAACTCCAATATTGAATAATGGAAAAATGGCCTTTATTAAAGTACTTCACAATAACACTTATACTTTGCAACTAGCTGGCTTAATAACCAAACTGATAGCTGAAATGAAACTGACTTCCAAAATAATACTGCTATGGCTCGCTAGATACCGTCTTAATCGAAACCGCTTGATAGCTCAAATCAAACTGAATTCCAGCGCCTCTACAGTTGCTGCCTTTTATACTCTCTGATTTCAACGTTCGCATCTTCTAGGCGCTTCCATTTCCAGAATCTACTAGTTGACATCAGCTCTCAAACTTGTCAGCTGTAACTACAATTGCACGATTTTATAGCTCCTCTCATTGCATACTTTCAGGAGTATCTCAGATATATGCATGTGTTTGTGAATTGATTCTCCGCTGCTCGTATACTTACATGGTACATATGTGTAGACGCAATTATTGTTTCGTTAATATAGATACATAATGAATGATCTATGGATGTGCATGATATCACTGTTTAGCATCGGCCTAGAGATAGCAGCACCCCTTAGTTTTGCTAATATTCGTAACACTGCCCTCCACCTAAGTCTGATCGTCCCGATTAGACAAATCTCCCGATCTAAACGCCGCTAGCATCTCCAGATGTATCACTCTTCTACTCCGTGGTTTCCCAGTGGTTTGTATGCGGTATATAGTATCACTGATCTTCTTCACAACTTTGTACGGGCCTTCCAAACTGCACCGAAATTTGTCTGGAACACCTTTCCGCCGGTGAGGGTTGTTTAACAGTACCAATTCTCCCTCCAAGAAACCTTCCGAATTTTTGTTCTCGTTGTACCTGCGTTTCATCTTACTACTCATTATTCTTGATCGTTCCCTCGCACTCTGTTCTTTGGCCAATGAACTTCTTCGCAGAGCTTGCACTTGACGGATTAAATGTGCATCTTCATTATCGCCTTGATGTTTCACAACAGTAGTACGCGCTGGCTTGAAAACCCTTGCATTCTTTCTGGAAAATTCTTTCAGTCGTTTTAGTGCGTTCATTAGGGCTTGTCAATGCCGGTATTTTTCACGCAGGTACTTTTAATTTCGCTTTATTTGGCCCATTCGTTCCACCAACATTTTCTTTTGACTTTCGTGGCCTTTGTCGAGTCTTCTCAACCATTACTCGATTACTACTGAACCCTCTCTCCAACTTTAAGTTAAGTGGTATATCCTAGTTCTCATAACGCACCACCCTTTTCTGCATATCGATCTTTATGTCATGGTCAACTAAGAAGTCCACTCCCAATATGACTTCATTAACGATCTCCGCCACAACGAATTTGTGTAGAACCGTGACGTTTCCAATCAAGACTTCACAAATCACTCCTCCTTGAACTTGGTTATACTCGCCAGTGACCGCACGCAACCTTGCTCCAGGTAACGGTTTTATTCTTCTGTTGACCAAGTCAGATCGAATCAAGGAATGAGATGCGCCCGTATCTACAGTCAGTACACGTTCTTTACCATCCACATTCCCTCTGGCGGTAAGACTGCTCGATTTTCTACCAATTTGCAACACAGATATTACTGGGCATTCAATAGCTGGATCTAGCTCTCGATCTCTACCTCTTACTCGTTCTTGCTCATCTCCTCCCGCTTTGCGTTTACGGCCACCCACATTGTTGGAACTATTAGGACCAAGATCGCAATCACGTGCAATGTGACCGGACTTCCCGCATTTGAAGCATTTGATAACTTTTTCACTCCGCTTTTGCGATCCTTTCAGCGCCTCCAATATTGCGTCTACCCACTCTGGCCTTTCTACTTCCACACGCCTTGCTTTGAAAACTGGCTTACACAGAAGCGACGCTGTTTCCTAAATCAGAGCTTGTGACACCGTTTCTGCGAATGTTGGCTTTGGGTTTGCGTATGTAGCTCGCTTTTTTCGGCGTCCCTTATGCCATTTATAAAGCTCTGAATCTTTCCTCTTTCAGTTTATTCCACGGGTGCGTCCGCATTCGCTAAATGTGCTAGCCTTTCAATATCCGACGCAAACTCTTGCAATGTTTCACCAGGCCTCTGGAAGCGGTTCAGCAACTCCATTTGGTATATCTGTTTCCTATGCTCAGTTCCGTATCGTCTCTCTAGAGCGCCCATCAATGCTTCATAGCAGTTCCGTTCGCCCTCTGGAATGGTTTGTAAAATCTCAGCTGCAGGCCCCTTCAACGCCATGAACAGTGCAGCAACTTTATCTTCAGCATTCCAGTTGTTCACTGCTGCGGGCTTCTCAAACTGTAGCTTAAAGACCCGGAAAGGAACAGAACCGTCAAAGGATGGTGTTTTTACCTTTGGATTACTCGCTGAAACAGCTGGGCGATTTAGTTGTAACTGCTCCATACCACCCTTCAAATCATCGACTTCTGCCTGAAATTGATCGATTTTTGCATCATGCGCTTCCAGCTTTGATGTTACCCTTGCTTCCTGTGCTCCTAACTGCGAAGACACTTTTGCCACCTGCAATGATAAGCGCTCCGCTTGTTCTTCTATCTTGGATGTTATACGTGTCTCTTGCGATTCCAGTTGGGATGCTATACTCGTCTTCTGTTCTACCAGTTGAGATGACATTTGTGACGACATTTCTGAAACACGCGTTTCTTGTGCTTCAATCTTCGCTGTTATTTCAGATGTCATTTCTGCAATACGTGTCTCCTGTGATTCCATCTGTTCTTCCATCTTGGACGTTATTCGTGTGTCCTGCGATTCCAGTTGAGATGCCCCTGTCGATGTTTGAGCAGTTCTTGCAGTCAATATCATGTTCAAGTCTGTGCTCGTAACTGTCTGCGATGTTTCGCTTTCTCTTCAATTTTTGTTGTTGTCTCGTCGACATCAAGATGAAAGACATACTCTTCCACGTTAATTCCTTCTGCTTCCATTGCCTCTCGTAGTCGTGCCTGAAGTTCGAGTTTAATGCCGGTTGTATTCAATCCACGGCTCTCCAACTCCTTCTTAAGTTGCTGGATTTTCAATTCACTGAACTTTGCCATGTCCTTGTTGTCCTCTTGAATTAATCAACAATCCCACTTCTGACACCAATTGTAACGAATTTACTTGCAAATCCTCTTATGTGTCCTTTTGCTATGTCCGTATCACTAAACTGTTGAATAAATAACTCCAATATTGAATAATGGAAAAATGGCCTTTATTCAAGTACTTCACAATAACACTTATACTTTGCAACTAGCTGGCTTAATAACCAAACTGATAGCATAAATGAAACTGACTTCCAAAATAATACTGTTATGGCTCGCTAGATAGCGTCTTAATCGAAACCGCTTGATAGCTCAAATCAAACTGAATTCCAGCACCTCGACATTTGCTACCTTTTATACTCTCTGATTTCAACGTTCGCATCTTCTAGGTGCTTCTATTTCCAGAATCTACTAGTTGCAATCAGCTCTCAAACTTCTCAGCTGTAACTACAATTGCACGATTTTATAGCTTCTCTCATTGCATACTTTCAGGAGTATCTCAGATATATGCATGTGTTTGTGCATTGATTCTCCGCTGCACATGGTACATATGTGTAGACGCAATTATTGTTTCGTTTATGTAGATACATAATGATTGATCTATGGATGTGTATGATATAACTGTTTAGCATCGGCTTAGAGATAGCAGCACCCCTTAGTTTTGCTTATATTCGTAACAATATGTTATTTATGCCATAACGCTAACGCATAGCTTTATGACATTCGGTGCTGTATAAATCATGTTATATATGGCATATGAATTGCATATTGAAAAGAGAAAAATATATGAACGCTTAATAGAAAAATTTAGTGAACGTAAAAGAGAAGGTTGCTCACATTTATAGAAAAATATACTGAGGATTTGTCACTCTGCCTTAACAAACTGATATACGTGCACTACGGATGGTTTAATGCATTATATAACAAGTAGCGTTCTAACTGCGAACATTAAAGATCAATACGGCTGGTCTTCTCTCCGTGATTAGAATTCAACGATAGATCAAATGCCTAAAAATGCATTGCTATCTAATGTTCACAATAGAAATAGGAATATTTACACATGTGTACAAACACACCCAAACATACATACATAATTAGAATAGGAACAAAGATGTAAGAAATTATATATACACCCTTTTTATTTTTAAATAAAACCAGAATTAAACGAATTCTCAAGAGGAAAGATCATCCACTTCTTTTTCAATATTTTTCTTGCTTCCCCCACCAGTGGTAAGGGGCAAGAATAAATAATTGTACATTTGGTCCATACGAGCCTCAAAAAGAGCTCAGCAAAGGTAAACTAAGTCTCTAAAGGAAAAGAGCATTACCACCAAAGTTATTTATGCAAGTCGAGACAGTAAGTCTACTCGCATTATTAAATAAAGTAAGCCGTATTAGTAGGAAAACTATATAAATTAATTGTAGTAATTTGTAATTCGAAGCAATAACATCGGCTGTGAGTTGAGGCACAGCAAGGTCAACCAGGCGACCAAATCAACTACATCCAACGATTCCTTTGGAGAATAACAAATCCAACATGGGGATAAATAGAGGGAAACTCATTGAGTGCCAGTTGGACATCAGTGAAAAAGTGCTGCAAATATATAATAGTATAGCAGAAACTACTGTTACGTGATCAAAGGCAGAAGAGATCGTAAAAGCACTTGGAAAGCAGCAAAACGAACTTGACGCCAACCACGAAAAACTTATGGCGGATGGCATTGGTGAAGAAGATTACTTTGAAAAGGATACCTACAGCGACACCAAGGGTAAAATTGAAGAAGTAATACAAGGCTACAAAAATGCTCTTTCCGATGAAGTTACCTTAAAAAAAAAGGAAAAGCATAGAGGATCTCAAGAAAAGTCCGTGGAAGAAGCCAAAACTGTGGGCAACAGTGATCCAGAGATAGTGATTTTCATGAGGAAAATTCAAAATTTAAAAAGAAAATTGACTCATATGAGCTTCGAAAGCTCGATCAGCACATACAAATGGGTTCGCGCAGTATTATAATAATGCAATTGAAGAATCATATGAAAATGTATCTGTTGAATACTACGAAACCCTTGAGCATTTAGAAAGATGTGATGAAAAGAAAGAAAGATCAACCCAAAATAACTTACCGTCCTAATCTGGAATTGGAAAAATTAAAAATTCCAGCATTTTATGGCGAAATAAAAGAATGGGCTAATTTTTACAATGTGTTCCAAGATATGGTTCACAAAAATGAGCAATTATCAAGCTCAGAAAAAATGTTACGTCTTCGCCTTTGTTTAAAAGGCGAGGCTGCACGGTTGATACAACATCTGCAAATATCAACTGAAAACTATTAGGCGGCATGGAGTATGCTTAAACAAAGATACGACAATAAACGTATTCTATTCACAACACAGAGGGATAGAATAATGGATCAACCGATTATAAATAGTGGCAATGCTGAAAGCGTAAGACAATTACTTGATACCACAAATGAGTGTCTTAATGCAATAGAGTCATTAGGTATAACAACTGCAGATGCTGATCCATTCATTGCTCGAGTCATAGTTCGCAAATTGGATAAGGAAGGACTCAAATTGTATGAGCAAACTGTTAAGAAGACCAGAGAATTTCAAAAATTATTTGACATCAGAGATTTTCTCAATCAGCACTTCCAGACGTTAAAAGCCGTAGCTGAAAAGGAGCAAGGTTATAAAAACCGAAAGCAGCAAGTGTTTAAGTCAAATCACACGTTGAGCAACTCTCGGCAGCCTTTTAAGCAGTGCACTTTCTGCAAAATACGAAGTCATATAATTAATGGCTGCAGAAACTTCAAAATCATATCAATTGATGAAAGATATAAATATGCCAAAGACAGTAAAATCTGCTACAGGTGCCTAAGTTACAAATTCAGCGAAACCTGTAACAGCAATGCCATATGTAAAATATGCAACAAAACTAATCATCATGAGCTTTTGCAATTCGAAAATACACCAAAAGAATCGGCAATGTCCACAAAAACATAATCAACTACACTGATTCTGGCCACAGCTCAAGTAAGAGCACAAGCTACATATGGTGGTGATGTACTACTAAGGGCTCTGATTGATCAAGGTCACAAATAACTTCAATTTCCGAAGAAGCAGCACAGATACTAGGCGTGCCAAGAACAAAAGTCAAGACAAAACTTCATTGACTAGGGGATGTTGTAGTTGGTGAATCGAAATCTAAGATTCAAATACAAATCCGACCGCGGTTCTTAAGCCAGCACGTTGAAAAAGTAGATGCCATAGTTCTACCAACTCTTACAACTGCCCAAACTGATCAATCTTTTAAATTCAATTTTAAAAAATGGGAAAATCACACTCTTGCAGATCCACTTTTTAATAAAGCAGATAGGATCGATATGGTGATTGGTGGTGATATATTCGGCAGAATCAACGAGAAAGGCATTAAAAAGTGTAATGGAATTCTTGCACAAGTTACTAAGTTTGGTTGGATTTTATCTGGTATAATCAAACAAAAACAACCAGGCAAAGTAACATCGGCAATAACCAACCTTGAATGGTTTTGGGAGCTTGAGGAAGAAAAAGATGAAGCAAAAGTGGATGATCAAATATGCTTGAAAAAATTTGAAGAAACCACTAAACAGGATGCAGAGGGACGATTCGTTGTGAAAGTTCCATTTAAAGATGATATGGAGTTGGGTGACTCACGAAAACAGGCAGTGGCGCAGGTAATATCATTGGAAGCTAAATTTAGCAAGAGTGAAAAGCTTAGAAATGACTATAATGAATTTATTCACAAATACATAAAGCTTGGTCATATGAAAAAGGCAAACGAAGAAGTAAATGGAAAATACTATTTACCACATTAGGCTGTTATACGCGAAAATAAGATAACTACCAAACTTCGGGTCGTTTTCGATGCATCAGCCAAAACATCAAATGGCAAATATCTAAACGACATCATGTACACAGGGCACAAGCTTCAGAAGGACGTCTTTGATATTATTCTGAAAAGGAGACTTTGGAAGGTAGTGATAAAAGCTGACGTTGAGAAAATGTTCCGAAAAATTAAAATTTCGGAAAAAGATCAACCATATCATAGAATTTTATGGCGAGATCATCCTTTAAATAAAATAGAGGAATATGAATTGACGACAGTAACATATGGTACAGTTTCGGCACCATATTTGTCAGTGCGCACATTATTTCAAATTGCACACAAGTGCTCAAATGAACAGAATTGGCTGAAACAAATCATAAAGGAAGATTTTTATATGGATGATCTCATGACTGGTGGAGATTCCTTAATCAGTGTATTATGATTCAAAAATAAATCAGCAAACATCTTCAGTCATTCTGGTTCCATTTAAGGAAATGGCTATCAAATTGCGACAGCATTACTGATAATATCACCACGCTTGAAGAAAATGACATAATACAAATCAAGGAGAATAAAGCAGTCAAAACTTTAGGGCTATATTGGAATCCAAACGAAAATCAGTTCCAGTTCAGTATTAATTTGGAAGACTCGAGGAAAATTACAAAAAAGAAGGGTTCTGTCACAAATTGCTCAAATATTTGATCCATTGGGCTGGCTATCGCTGATTACTGTGGTTGCTAAATTGTACATGCAAAAACTTTGGGTTGAAAAGATTGGATGGGACGAACAACTTCCAGATGAACTACAAAAGGAATGAAACCAGTTTATTTCAACTACAGGTATGCTAGAAAAAGTGCGTATCCCACGCTGTATAGAAACTGTTAAGCAATCAGAAGTAGAAATTCACGGTTTCGGTGATGCTTCAGAAAAGGCGTATGCTGCAGTAATATATATTAAAGTTGGCGATTCTGTAAACAAAACAAAAGTTAATCCTCTTAAAAATAGGAAAACTTTACCTAAGTTGGAACTCTGTGCTGCTCATTTACTCGCAAAATTAATGAACAAAGTTTGCACAATTATTTCAATATATCAAAAAGCTTATGCATGGCGCGACTCAACTATTACATTGGGCTGGATTAACAACTACAAAAACAAAGATAAATTCATACGGAGTCGCGTAGAAGAAATTCAAAAGCTTGTGCCACAATTAAAATGGGGATACGTGAATATGAAATATTATCCAGCAGATGTGGCCTAAAGAGGTATTCTATCTCCTAAATTATTAAATATGGATATTTGGTGGAACGGACCAAGATGGCTTTCAGCTTCAAAAGAACAAAAGCCATGAACAACAAACGAGATTTACACGGCAGCGGTATTATTTACATCGAAAAGTCAAGACACATTTATAGATAATTTGTTGAACCGATATTCAAGTTGGCTATAACTGCGAAGAGTAAGTAGTAGCATATATTTTACGTTTCAGTACAAAGAAGACTAATCGTCAATCTTCACACATAACAGTTGATGAACTTCAAACAGCAACACTGACGTTCATTCAACAAGCACAAAGGAAAAATTATAAATCAGAGAATAACAAGCTTTTGAATGGAAAGCCACTTAATAACTTCAGCAAAATATCAAACCTCAAAACATTCTTAGATAAAAATAGTATAATTAGAGTGGGAGGAAGGATAACCAATTTGGAGCAACCGTATAATGCCAAGCACCCGGTAATTACCAAAATCTAATTTAACGGCATTAATTATTAAAGATGCTCACCATGCGAAAATACACGGTGGTAATCGATTGACAGAAGCAGTTATCAGGCGGCAATACTGGATAATTGGACTAAAAAATGAAGTGAAATATTTTATACGTAACTGTGGTAAATGCATACGATATAAACAAGTTACTGCGACACAAGTAATGGGTGATCTTCCGTTAGCCAGGGTATCGACATCAAGTTCATTTACTTTCACTGGAGTGGACTATGCTGGACCTTTTTCAATGAAATGCTCTAAAGGTCGAGGACAAAAATCCTTCAAAGGATATGTCGCTGTGTTTGTTTGTCTTTCAACCAAAGCCATTCACCTAGAAGCAGTCAGTGACTTATCAACAGACGCAAAAAAAGACGCATTTTTGGCAGCACTAAGAAGATCGGTAGGCGAGGAAAATCATAACACATTTATTCCGACAATGGAACTAATTTTGTGGGTGCAAGCAGATGGCTCGACAGTGACTTCAAAAAGGCGATAAAACAAAATTCGGAAATTGCAACAATTTTAACCAATGAACAAATTACTTGGCACTTTATCCCCCCGGCAGGGCCACATTTTGGCGGAATGTGGGAGGCTGGTGTGAAAGGAGTGACATTTCATTTAAAGAGGGCAATCGGTGATACGAAGTTAACCGAGGAAATGTCAACAGTTCTGGCACAAATTGAGGCATCACTAAACTCTCGTCCATTATATGCCATAAACGATGAAAACGGAGAGGACGCTTTAACTCCAGGGCATTTTCTTATCGGTAAACCACTGATATTAATACCAACTACAGAATCAGATATCAGTATAACAACGCTAAACGAATGGAAAATCGTTCAGAAAATTCAACGGGATTTTTGGAATCGGTGGAAAAGTGAATATCTTCATACTCTTCAACAGAGAAACAAGTGGAAAGTACCTCAAGAAAATTTAAAAGAAGGAGACTTAGTAATTTTAAAAGACGAAAATACTCAACCAGCTAAATGGCCACTTGCAAGAATAATGGAGTGTCATTCAGGAGCTGAAAACAGCGAATTCGTGTAGTCACGCTCAAACTACAAAATAGTGTACTTAAACGACCGATCCATAAATTATGTCACCTGCATGGTAGGTAGGTAGGTTGAACTGGCCGGTCCATGAGGACCTCACATAGACTGATTGAGTCCGTAGTGTTACCAAAAGTTTGTTTTAACGACCAAACTGAAAAACCCTATCAAAAACCAGGACCTATGTTATAAAATAACTCCGTCCTCTTGGCAAATACTAGAAGCTTCCTAGGACTTAAGCCACTTGCTGCTTCTAGATCTGACAGCTGTATCACTCCTAATAGCTGGAGTCTTAGCCTGGCAAGTGCAGGGCACGAGCACAGAACGTGCTCGATCGTTTCCTCCTCCAACCCGCACTTCCTACACCTGCTATCACTGACCAAGCCTAATTTAAAGGCATGTGACGCCAGAAGGCAGTGTCCAGTCAGAATACCCGTCATGAGTCTACAGTCCTCTCATTTTAATGATAGAAGCAACTGTGTTAGTCTAAGGTTGTAAGACCTACACATAATCTTCGACACTTTACAGCCCCGCGCTTGAACCCACGCCTTTTCTGCTTGGTCGATCATGTGCACCTCTCGCCTTCGCTTAATCTCACCCAATCTAATTGGGACGTCTACGGAGCAAGCTTCAAGGGATGCGCCCTTTTTAGCTAATTCGTCCGCTTTTTCATTCCCATCTATTCCCATATGCCCTGGGACCCAATATAGATGTATGCTTCTCCCTGTCCCGATTCTCTCCAGAGACTGCTTACACTCTAACACGCATTTAGATGCTGTGCTATGCGAGATTATTGCCTTAATTGCTGCTTGACTGTCAATATAAAAGTTAACACGGTTGCAGCTTAAGCTATTCTCTTCCAGGGTTTCTACTGCTTTGGTTACGGCTAATATTTCCGCTTGGAAAACGCTACAGTAATCCGGCAGCCTGTAGGATCTGCTTAATTCCGGATCAGCGCAGTATACCGCAGACCCTACTCCTTCCACTATTTTGGAACCATCGGTGTACACATGTATCGACTCGTCCGCCATTTGCGCACCCTTGCGCCAACCGTCTACCTCTATTGTGGCCTTAAGATCTCCCTCAAAGTGCAGGTAGGGAATCATGTAGTCTGTTCGTCTTGTGACTGAGGACGCTATACTACTATGGCCATATGGTCGGCGCTCAAGCTGCCCCGAAGCACCGAGCCTGGTTGCGGTCGTTAATGCTTTGTTCTTTGCTACCAGGTCTACAGGTGGAATGTGCAGAATGGCATACAGTGCAGCCGTCGGGGTTGTTTTCAGGGCTCCCGTAATGCAAAGCATCGATAGTCTGCATACCCCCTCTAATTTTTGAGGTATGTTGTTTTTTGTGTGGCTTTCCACCAAACAAGAACTCCATAGTATAGAATAGGGCTTACAATCGCTGTAAAAACCCAATGAGAAAGAGAGGGCGATAGGCCCCACGTACACCCCAGCATTCTTTTACATGCATAGAGTGCCGTTGAGGCCTTCTTGACCCTCTCCTCCACGTTGAGCTTCCATGACAGCTTACTGTCTAGGATGATTCCTAGATATTTTGTGCAAGGTTTCTCCTGTAAGGTCACCGCTCCTAACTTAGGCCTGGTCCAATTTGGGACCTTGTACCTCTTTGTAAACAAGACCATATCCGTCTTATCCGCATTGACTTTCAGCCCGACATTAGATGCCCAGGTATGAATATCCCGAAGCGCCCGATCCATCAAAGAACTAATCGTTGGAAGGCATTTTCCACTTATGACAATTGCAACGTCATGTGCGTAAGCCGTAAGTTTTACGGGTCCCTCATCGAATTGCCTGAGCAGTTGGTTGATGACCAGTGTCCACAGCAGAGGTGATAGCACCCCTCCCTGCGGCGTGCCCCTGTCCACTGATTTCGTGGCCTCGTACAATCCCCATTGTGATGTAATCTTTCTGCAATTTAACATGCAGCCGATCCATCTGATTAAGGCAGGATGTACTTTAATGTAATTAAGACCATCCATAATCGCCCATTTTGCAACATTATTGAAAGCCCCGGCAATGTCCAAGAATACTCCTAGAGCATACTCCTTATATTCCAGGGATTTCTCTATGCTTATTACCACCCTATGCAATGCGGTGTCTACCGACTTGCCTTTGGTGTACGCATGCTGTGTTGTGGAGAGCAGGTTTCCATCCACGTTGGACTTTATGTACACATCTATCAGCCTCTCAAAGGTTTTGAGCAGAAATGATGTTAAGCTAATGGGTCTATAGTATTTGGGATACACGTGACCGATCTTCCCCGCCTTTGGTAGAAAAGCTACACGAGCAGTTCTCCAAGAGTGCGGAACATGATTCAGTCTTATGCACCCATCGAATATTATTTTAAGCCATTCCACGACCGCCCTGCTTGAGAATTGTAGCATGGCCGGGAATATACCATCTGGGCCCGGCGATTTAAACTTAGAAAACGTCTTCACTGCCCACTCGATCTTGGTATCGGTCACCAAGCCCGGCACCACTAGCTCCGTGATCGAAGTGTGAGTGATGTCTGCTGGTTCTTCTAAACCGTCTCCCGATGGGAAATGTCACCTGCATATTTCAACAAGCAATAATGAAGAGAAACAAACAGATGAAGCAAAATTACGAGTATTGACTACATTTCGGAAAACTAAACCTCCAAAATTTAGATTAAATACCAACATATCCGCGCTTATACTCATGCTTCTGATATTCATTTCATCAAAAAATGTAGTTAAAGCAGCCGGTGATCAAAAATTAAATAATGGAGCAGTTAGACAACTTCCAGTGAATACAGCAATATATTTAGATTCACTGGGAAAAATGGATGTCATAATTTCTAATTGGAATCTAGTGATATACTATGATCTTCATTCTTACTTTGAGCAGATGAACATGATGCCAAGCTGTCTACATCGAGTAATAAGAAAGGAAGGCTAAGTTCGAACATTACATACTCAGCTGAGAGCTTTGGAGACAAAATAAGGGAAAATTACCTTTTAGCAAAATGAACATAGGGTAACCCTGGAATGCGTTTGTATGACATTGGTATCAAATGGAAGGTATTAAGAGGGCAGTAGAGAGAAAATCCGGGACCGGAACTAAACAATTTACGGGCCCCCTATAAAAAATCCACTAATACATTTGATTAATTCGAATTAATGACGTCTCATTCATTAATCATTATTGATGGATTATATAAAAAAAAAAAAAATTTCCACATCAACTAATGATTTTTGGACTAAGAGCTGAAAATAAAATTAACCCAGAATATTTACTATTTACACAATTTTATTGTAACGTAGAAATAAAATTCTCTTTCATCAGCCACATATTGTTTCAAATAATCTTTTCTAGTTATCTGGTAACATTTTAATACATTTCTGATAAATTTAACGATGATTATAAATTTTAATAATTCAATATAGAAGGTTCGGATATCAAAGAGTGGCTTTTCTTGCTTTTTTTGCTGCAAAACTTTTTATAATAATATCAAAATTTAACTGTCTTGCCAAAACGGATTCAACACAAAGCGTGGCAAGTCCTGAAACTCGCTCTTGAGATGAACATGATCTATGAAAGTTTTTGATTCTTGAAAGGACGCTGAAGGAACGTTCTGTACTAGCTACAGTGACGGGTATAGTGCAAAAGATACGTAAAGCAACACAAATGTTGGGGAAAATTGTATACAGATTTTGAACATATGTAGATGGTATTTAGCAATTCCAATGGTGACAGACCTTTATCAAAATTTGCTTCGTAAATGTGTTTCAAGTGAATTATTTCGGATTATAAGCTTTGAGAAATGTCCGACTTGTATTTTTCGACAAATTTTGCTGCGCTCGCCCGAACCGTAGTTTCGTCCATGTCTTCAAATTGCCACAAAAAGGAAAACGTCTGGCTCAAATTTCTCATAGCTGCAAATCGTTCAGTAATGTCAGTGATTACCAAATCAACGATCACCAGGAATGTATTGTTTTTAAAATCAGACTCTGAATCATCCCTAATCATCTCACTTAAATTATCTTCAGAACGTCTTTTGGGTTTTCTCTTTCGAATGACCGGAAACTTTGGCGAGATGTTTAATTAAATAGCAATTATTTTGCATTCGTTTAAAATTGTTTCCCATCGACCCATCAACTTCAAATCAGCTAATAAGGCATCTAGATGTCGGACCTCAACATCTATGTTGGCGTCCCTAGCTTGGAGGACCACGTTTCTTTCATTAATGGTAGTCAGTATTTTGAACCAAATTGAGGACAGCAAGATACATTCGAACCTGTTGATGTACTTGAGAATGCCGGCAACATCTCCGTATGCTTGCGCAGTCAAATTTGGCTTTTGTCTGAAAGACTATGAAGAGAGCTCGGTACATTTTTTTGAGGATGTCCCATCATTGTGGGGTGCTGCTGAAAATTGTAAAACACTTTTGTACAACTCCGAAGTAATTGCAGCCGTACAACATTCTGCAGCATCAACGCCACATAAACTGAGACTGTGGGTTGCACAAGCCGAGTAATAAGCATTCGAGTTTTTGTCGAGAATGTGACGTAGTGCTCCGTTGTAAGCTTCTTTCATATTGACACCGTTATTGTACCCTTGTGCACGACAATCTTTTAATGGGATTTCATGTTTACCTAGAGTATGGCAAATTAGATCAGTGATTTTCTGACCAGTTTTTTGGTAACAATTCACGAAACCAAAATCCGTTCTTGAATTGTAAAATTTGGGTCACCACGAAAACTTTATGATTTCGGATTCATGTAAACATATATTTTTGTTTGATGTTTTTATTGTCTCCTCACTGTTCGAAGGCCCAGGCAAAAAATCTTGATCAATATTCGTTGCTTTTGAAATTCGGCTTAAAATTTGAACATGTAACAACTAAAGACTCTCCTGAATTAAAAAAAAAAAATGTCTTAGTACCTCTAAATCGCGGGCCCCCTGAGAAACCCCGAGCCCGCGGGGAATACCCCCATTCCCCCTCCCCTCTCGTCGGGCCAGAGTATTAAAGAGTATTTTAAAAGGGAGTGCGCCATAGTTCTATAGGTGGACGCAATTTCAGGATATCGCCATAGAGGTGGACCAGGGGTGAATCTAGAATATGTGTTGTACGATATGGGTATCAAATGAAAGGTGTTAATGATTATTTAAAACGTAGTGCGCCTTAGTTCTATAGGTGGACGCCTTTGCGAGATATCGCAATAAGTTTGGAACAGGGGTGACTCTAGAATGTGCTTGGACGATATGGGTATAAAATGAAAGGTGTTAATGAGTATCTTAAAAGGGAGTGGGCCTTAGTTCTATAGGTGGACGCCTTATCGAGATATCGCCATAAAGGTGAAACAGGGGTGACTCTAGAATGCGTTTGTACGATATGGGTATCAAATGAAAGTTGCTAATGATTATTTAAAAGGCACTGGGCCTTAGTTTTATAGGTGGACGACTTTTCGAGGTAACGCCATAAAGGTGGGCCAGGGGTGCCTTTATAATAAAAAAAAAACGATATGGGTACCAAATTAAAGGTATTAATGAGGGTTTTAAAAGGGAGTGGCCCTTAGTTGTATACGTGAAGGCGTTTTCGAGATATCGACGGAAATGTGGATCAGGGTGACCCCGAACATCATCTGTCGGGTATCGCTAATTTATTTATATATGTAATACCACGAACAGTATTCCTGCCAAGATTCCAAGGGCTTTTAATTTCGCCAAGCAGAACTTTTTCATTTTCTTCTACGTGATATGGTAGGTGTCACACCCATTTTACAAAGTTTTTTATAAAGTTACATCATCTCTTTTTTCATATTTGGTACAGAATTATGGCATTTTTTCATTTTTCGTAATTTTCGATATCGCAAAAGTGGGCGTAGTCATAGTCGGATTTCGGCCATATTGTATACCAAGATAAAGTGAGTTCAGATAAGTACGTGAACTAAGTTTAGATAAGATATATCGATTTTTGCTCAAGTTATCGTGTTAACGGCCCGGCGGAAGGACAGACGGTCGACCGTGTATAAAAACTGGGCGTGGCTTCAACCGATTTCGCCCATTTTCACAGAAAACCGTTATCGTCATAGAATCTATGCACACACCAAATTTCACAACGATTAGTAAATTTTAGTTCGACTTATGGCCTTAAAAGTATTCTAGACGAATTAAATGAAAAAGGGCGGAGCCACGCCCATTTTGAAATTTTGTTTTATTTTTGTATTTGGTTGCACCATATCATTACTGGAGTTGAATGTTGGCATAATTTGCTTAGATTTGTAGAACTTGTAAAGATTTTTAATTTATTGTTAAAATTTGACTTTAAAAAAAATTCAGTAACAGGAGCAACGTGCCTGCCAAATTTCATCATGATGTCTTCAACGACTGCGAAATTAAAGCTTGCAAAACTTTTAAATTACCTTCTTTTAAAAGTGGGCGGTGCCACGCCCATTGTCCATTGTATTTACTAATTTTCTCTTTTGTGTCATAAGGTCAACGCACCTGCCAAGTTTCATCGCTTTACCCGTCTTTGTTAGTGAATTATCGCACTTTTTCGGTTTTTCGAAATTTTCGATATCGAAAAAGTGGGCGTAGTTGTAGTCCGATTTCGTCCATTTTAAATAGCGATCTGAGATGAGCGCCCAGGAACCCACATACCAAATTTCATCAAGATACCTCGAAATTTACTCAAGTTATCGTGTTTAAAGCGCACGGACGGACATGGCTAAATGAATTTCTTTTTTCACCCAGATCATTTTGATATATAGAAGTCTATATCTATCTCGATTTGTTTATGCCGTTACGGATTACCGTTATGCGAACAAAGTTAATATACCCTGTGAGCTCTGCTCAGCTGAGTATAAAAAACCATTGTAACTTATTATCGGAGTTCGAAGAAGCGTGTGCAGTTATATCTATGTCACTAGGAAGGCGTTATGAAAAAATAAAAAATAATCATGACTTGATTGTGCATAGTAAAAGACTGCGAAGAGCACTTTTCGAATGGATTGGCTCTATTTATAACATGCTATTTGGATTAATGGATGCTGACAGTGAAGAATAAATGGAGTCTAATCTCAAAATATTGCTGAAAAACCAGGGTAACATCAAAGAAAGACTGAGAGTGCAAGTTAATAAAAATGTGAATGAAGTGAATTTGCAGTTCATGAAAATAAAAACCCAAATTAATAGATTTCAGTCAGAAATAATAAAAAATATCAACAGGGATAAAATGGTCATCTAGTTTCAAATGTTGGTGACTCAAGTCACCGTTTTATTTAACGAATGTGAGAATATTCAAAATCCATAATTGAGCTGTTAATAGATCTGAATGATGGAGGAATTAATCCACCACTTATAACTCCTACACAATTACACAAGGAGTTAATACTCATAAGGGAGAAGCTACCATCAAAACTACAAAAACCTGGCCAACAATACAACACTCAACTGCATGATGTGTACAACTTAAGGACAGCGAATGGACTTGTAATCACAAAAATTTGGTAATTAAAGCAGAAATACCACTTATGCAAAGTGAAGCATCAGATATATACAATCTGATACCCATTCCATTTGAGCATAAAGCAAAAGTCATAAAAATTAAACTTAAAAGTAATTTTTTGGTCTACAATTTTCTGTTGCACTCATACTTTTTAATATCACAATCTCAACTAAATAAACGCTCCAGCAGTTTAAACAAGCGTCTAATATGCAAAGGAAAAACACCACGGCAACCAGATCTTGATCAAACATGCGAACTGACACTACTCTTAAAAAATAGTCAAGCGGATTGCAATTATGAAGAAACAAAGAAAGTTCCATTATCGGCAGAACTATTCCAAGACAATAAATAGATTTACAAAATAGTCCATAATTCTTCTATTCATTTGGATTGTGGAAATGGTAAAACAGAAATAATGGATATTCCAGCTCAAGGTATTCTTTCGATCAAATACGGTTGCACAGCCAGGCATGAAGGTATCACGTTATCAGGTCTTCAAATATTCAAGATGCAACATACAATTACCTCAGCACAAGATCCAGTAACCACATCCATTCACGAAATTTCTGAGGATAAGATCATTCCCCTACAAACCAGCAATATAAGTAACAGCAAGGATTTGGAGAAAGTTAGAAGGGATGTTGAAGAAATAAAAAATAACGAGTTGGAGATAAGTAATTTAAATTTAAAAAATCATAGCGGGCACTTGTCCTTAATATTAATCGTTTTACTTGCATTTTAATATTCTATGCCATACACAAATGTATCTCAAAAGAGAAAATTACTATAAAACTTTCTGGCCGCCCACAAAATGTCAGGGCCGCCGAGAGAAAATCCGGGCCCGGGGGCAAAAAAAAATACGGGCCCCCATACTAAAATTAACGAATTCTCAAAATCAAAATTACCATCTTTTACATATTTATATGCATTTTTATATACGAATGCGTATACATGCATACGTATTAGGCTGGGTCGATTTATTAACCGATATCGCGCCATCGATTTTTCGATAGGATTTGGGCTTAGGAAGAAAAAGTTCCACTACGCATACCCAAAAAAATAATTTTCGAGCCTGCGGAAAAAAATAGCGAAAGGGTAAATTTTTCAACCAAAACACTCCCCAAAACCCATAAGATATCTGGTTTTTTTTTTCAAAAAACTGTTATCGCCAACGTTTTTACATACATACATACATGTATATCGCTGTATAAGAATTTGCATCATAGCGAATTTTTCTGATGGAACAGAAAACGAATTCAACTTTATGCTACAAAGCGAACGCCAAAAACCAACAACACCTTATGCGGGATTCAGACGCGTTAAGAGATTTTTAAAATTTGTTGAAATTTAAAATGATTGCTATATACGAAAGGTGATTAAAGGTGCGTTTTGTTTATTTTCTGTAAGCAAAAAGCTTGGATAGCATTTTGAGATTCCCGGGCCCCTCCAAAGCCCGGGCCCGGGGGTAATGACCGCCTCAGCCGCCCCCTCTCGTCGGGCCTGCAAAATGTATTGTAATCTACTCATGTTAGAAATAACTCTAGTAATCGATAGTACCATAAATCGTATAACCTTTTATTATAAAAGTCTGAACGAAAATTTTTTGTAAGTTTTATGCATGGCGCGACGATACAAGGTGGCAGCATGGGAGAGCTGATTTTAAGCTTTTTTTATTTGATTTGATACATCAAATTCCGGCGTAGTACGATTTTGACATTTGTCCATCGAATTTACAACAACAAAGTACATGGAATTTTTATTTATGTTTGTAGGTATGTCACCATGCTGCCACTTTGTATCGTTCCGCTATGGTTTTTTGTTAGTTATATTAAAAATATACTCAATACAAGATCTTTACAATAAACTCGATTTAAAGATACAATAAAAGGTTATGGGCGACCAACGCAAGGATATGCCGTTTGGTATTTTTCAATTCAAGGGCATTGGATACGATAACTGGAGCTTCCGCCTCAAAATGTATTTGGATTCAATTGAGGTATTGGAAGCTGTGATTGGTGAAGCTCCAAGCAACGACAACGCGGATGAGATGGCGAAATTCCAGGAAAAATGTTAACGAATGAAAGCAATATTAGTTGGCTGTATTTCAGATGATTATTTAGAATATGTAAAGGACAAACATACGGCAAGCGATATGTGGCAGGCGCTGGAAGATATTTTTGCTTCGAAGTCAGTTTCAACCCAAACATTAATCCGGAAGCAGTTAGCTCGATTAAAATTGTCAGAATATGGTATGTTGAAGGATCATTTTCTGGAGTTTGATAATCTGGTAAGGCAACTTAAGATATCTGGAGCCATTCTAGCTGAAAGTGATTTAGTATCGCAGCTCTTCATTACACTTCCAAATAGTTTTGATCCACTAGTAACGGCGTTAGAAAACATGAAAGAAAATGAGCTAACTCTTCAGACTATGAAACAACGATTACCTGCAGAAGGGCGTAAGAGGTTTGATCGAGAAGAAGTTAATGAAGGTAAAGCAAAAATTCCAGCCGCATTTGCAATAAAGCAAGGTAAAAGCTGGAAATTTAAAGGCAAGTGTCATAATTGTGGTAAACGCGGCCACAAGAAAGCATATTGCAGACAGAAAGCTAAATCTCAAGCTAATTGTGCGTGGGATAATGGCAAAGCTGTTAGCTTCCTCAGTGTTGAAGAATGCGGCAGCGAACATAAAAGTTTTTCAGCGAAATGTGAGAATGACAGTGCAAAGGGAAATGAAGTAACTTTTATGCTCGACTCAGGATCCAGTGATCATTTAGTAAATGTAAAGAAACATGTTAGCGTATTAAAGCCACTTTCAACTGCTACATATTAACGTTGCCAAAAACGGTGAAGTTCTAGTTGCTGAAGAATACGGTGACATTCGGGGGTATACAAATTTGGGTATATTGGTTGAGATAAAAGACGTTCTCTATGTTCCCGAGTTAGGTTAGGTTGGGTGGTAGCTTCCCTGATAGAGGAAGCTCACTTGGACAACATGACGGTCCGTTGTGATACCACATATAATAAACTAAACTAACGGTGACGTAGATATAACTACTTAGAGAATCGTTGGGTAGCAACGATAAAGTTCCGAATGATCCCGATCTCAACCTTGGATAGCTCCTCGGGAGATCCAAGTGAGTCACGACCGAAATACTTTCGCCTAGTTCTGGCAAAAGCTGGGCAGTCAAGCATAAAGTGATTTGGTGATTCCACCTCATCATCCTCCATACAGCTGCAGCAGGATGGAGTTTCCAATATATTGAGACGTACCGCATGGATACCCTTGGGACAGTGCCCTGTCAAAACCCCAATGACCATTGATAGGTGAGCCTTAGTGAACCCAATTATTTCAGTAGACCTCCTGCCATCCACTTTCGGCCAGAAAGATCTTGATATCCTACAATACGTAGTGTCCGCCCAACGTTTGCTGAGCTGACTCGAGGCCCAGCTATGGGAGTTACGCGATAATCTTATTCCGGTTAGAAAATTAGCTAATGCTGGTCTTGAAATAAATTTTAGTCAAGATGCAACCACAATTACAAAATTTGGGAAACAAATTGCGGCAGCCAAATTAGAGGAAAATCTATATGTATTCAAGATCTATGTGAGTAATGGTAGAGCTAATTTATGTACATCTGAAGAAAGTAAGCTCTGGCATAGAAGACTTGGTCATATAAATCAGCAAACTCTTGAAGATATGGTACGGAATGGCGCTATTGTAGGTCATGAACCAATAAACAGATCCCGCATTAAAAAATGAGAGAGCAAAAAATCGTAGTTAGCCGTGAAATAAATTTTCTCGGCGTGACGTCACGCTTTTGACAACATGTTTCATTACTGACACAGTGTTCAGACTTTATTCCAATCGGAGTATTTTGCTCCGTTCCTACCTCCTACTGAATGTTTTTTATCTCAAAGGTCAATTTTATGTTAGTTGTTCGCCCGCTTTCAAAAAGGAAGAAAAAATATACTCCGAAAATTTTATTTTTACTCCGGCATAGTCGCTTGCTCAGGTAACAGTTTCAAATACTCCGAACACTGGTAGCGAAATATGAGAGAAATGTAAAAAATCGAAAAACTTCAAAAGCGCTAGGTCATCAAACTTTTTTTTTCAAATTCGATTACAAATACAACAATTCCGGAAAGCGGGATCTTGGCTCATTCGATTATGGTTATAGGTATTCAAACAGCAAAGTCGTTTGGGCAATGCCATATTTGCATCAAGGGCAAACAATGTAGGGAAAGTTTTGATGGAAAGAGGGAACAGAGTCAAAGAACACTGGAAATATTTCATAGTGACGTCTGTGGTTCTATTACTCCAACTACGTATGATGGTTATAGATATTTTGTTTCATTTATAGACGATTGCACACATTACTTAATTCGAAGGAAATTTGAGGTATTCTATACATTTAAGGAAAATGAGGCACTAGTACAGCTCAGTTTAACACTAAAATTTCAATACTAAGATGTGATAAAAGTGGGGAATATCATTCATCAGATCAAATAAAATTTTGTCAACAAAAAGGTATTCAAATTGAAGATAGAGTGGCATACACACCTCAACAGAAGTTTAGTTGAAAAGATCCGTACCCTGCTTATTGAAGCAAATTGCCCAAAGCTTTTATGGGAGGAAGCTGCGTTAACTTCTATTCACTTAATTAATCGAATCGCAACAAAAGCTTTGAATAACAAAATAGCCCCTGCAGAGTTGTGGTATGGGCAAAGGCCTAACTTGGAGAAGCTGCGGGTTTTTGGATGTAAATCATATGCATGGATTCCGGAGCAAAGGAGAAGTAAACTTGATCAGAAAAGTTGTGAAGCAGTAATGATTGGATATGCTCCTAATGGCTACAGGCTTTGGGATCAAAATACTTTAAATTACTTTAATATATATTTTTAGGTTATTAAAAAAACATTGTAGATGATATAAAGAATCATTTTCAGATTTCAAGTAAAAGAGCTATTGTTCCATACAGGGATAATCGCTATCAGACCATGCAACTGAGGAATTCGTAACCGCAGACACGATAGAAAATATAGAAATGGAGACATGCGTTGGAAAAAGAGGTTACAAAAAGCGCAAACCATTACCTAAAAGGCTACAAAATGCTAAAAAGTGCGACAGAAGTGTTCTTCCGAACCCATGTGCCCATAAGCAATTTCCCAATATGTGTAGCGAGAAGTTCACCGAATCAGATCGGTTAGCAATAAACGAGCATTTTTGGGGTATTCGCAACAAAATAAGACCAAAGGACTGGTTGCTTTCGTGCATGATTAGAAAAGACGTCAAAAGGCGAAGAGGAGGTAGCCGAAAAAATCAGGTCAGCTATAGTTATGGAATAGATTACAAAAAAGTGTACCATAAAGTATGTCAACAATTTTTGCTAAGCACTCTTCACATTGCACAGAAAATGTTAATATTAGCAAGAAATAATAAAAGTTGTTTGAAAACTTGTAGCGAAAATGTAAAGAGATTAAAGCCATGCAACAAACGAACTGACGAAGACGTAGCAATTGTTATGTCTTTTATTGAGTAGTTGCCAGCAGTTCCTGATATTTGTATTCCTTTGTTAGATTTTGCATTTTTAATTAAAATCAGAAAAACCTACCATTTTTAGATCCGTAACATATATACCGCGGTTATCAGAACGACTCGCAAAGTCTGATTGCTATGACGGAGAAAAAGTTAAAATTGCACATAAACCTCACAACACATTAAGGTGTTTCTTTAACAAAACAAAAGCAAAGATACCCGAAACCGAAAAAAGTAATGTCATATATAAAATCCCATGCGGCAGCAAAAACAACGAACCATGTAACAGCGTTTACGTAGGAACAACAAAATCAAAGTTAAAAACCAGATTGTCGCAACACAAATCAGATTTAAAATATTGCCAACAGTCTAATAATCAAAAAACTGCACTAATGTCTCACTGTGCAGCTAGCGGCCATATACCGAGCTTCGAGAGCGCGAGCATTCTACAACAAAAGCAACACTACAATAAGCGATTTACATTGGAAATGCTACATATCGTAAACACTCCAGAACACATTAGACTGAACTATAAAACTGACATTGACCATTCCGCTCACAACTATAAATATTTACTAACAAACAAACGACCAGTACCAAACTCCACGTCACGGCGGAAGGACGTGTAAAATAATGTATGTGATATTTTTAATGAATTTTATTGTAAAGTTTTTGGTTTTATTTATTAATAAAAAATTTTTTGTACGTTTGTAGTTCCCTGAGGACGGTTACCGTAGTGTAACCGAAATATATCGGAAAGAAAAAAACCTATGTGTTTTATTTAAAGAGACCTTGAGCCAGCAGAATCGCCAAATATTTGCAAGAACACAGGTCGCAAAAAATCCAATAGTATTACAAAGACGGAAGGCACGCCGTAAGCATAAAACAACAAAAATTGGGTATGCGAAAATTTAAGCCAACTACAAAAACTGTAAAGCGGTAATAAATAAATTCCAATCCATATCAAAAAAATTGGTTAAAATCAGGTCTAGTATAAAATTCTTGCTACAATGCAGGAAATCTAAGCTTATTCCTAATTTTATAAGAAACTCTACTCAGTGTAAAAAATTATTTGTATTTGACCGATACACACACTCCGACATAAACAGCATTTTAGACAAACATACACACAACTTCCATACAAAAATCTTAAATACACTTATCAAACACAAACACAACTTTTTGAAGATACAAAATCAGCGGTTAGAAAAAATAACAACAAAATTAAAAAAGCAACTCAGCCCAGATGACTTCAACACATTTATGGAAAGTGAGGAGAATGTTACAAAAAAAGTATCATCAACATTAAAAGGGAATCAAATATCAAAATATGAGAAACTTCAACCCAAGCGGGCGAAATGGGAAGAGCACCTAAGAGGTTGTAACCTCTCTACAGGTGTAGGTAAACTTTGGTCCACCGTAAAGTCCCTATCGAATCCGACTAAGCACAAAGACAAATTTTCCATCGCCTTTGGCGATAAGGTGCTGTCGGATGCGAAAAAATGCGCGAGCGCTTTCTGCCGACAATATATAATGCATCCTACGGTCGACAAAGATATACGGAGAGCCAATAGACACGCACATAAACACAAACTCAGCGCGTCACCAATTACCATCACCGCTAGAGAGGTTGAGGACGCCATTGGTCGCGCTAAACCATCCAAAGCAGTGGGCCCAGACGGCATAGCCATGCCGATGCTTAAAAACCTAGGGAAAGAGGGTTTCAAATATTTAGCGCATGTCTTCAACCTGTCTCTTTCCACCTTTGTCATACCCGAGAAATGGAAAATGGCCAAGGTGGTCCCGCTACTAAAGCCTGGGAAACCAGCTAACGTAGGTGAGTCATATCGTCCGATATCTCTCCTATCGCCAGTGGCAAAGACGCTTGAAGCCATTTTGCTCCCTTATTTCCAAGCACATTTGCAGCTAGCCCCTCATCAGCATGGCTTCAGAAAACTCCATAGCACTACCTCCGCGCTAAATGTCATTAGCACCCAGATAAATTGCGGTTTGAATAAATATCCCCACCATAGAACAGTACTCGTAGCGTTAGACCTATCAAAGGCTCTTGATACGGTCAACCATGGCTCGTTACTGCAAGACCTGGAAGGGTCTACCCTTGCCCCATGTCTTAAAAGGTGGCGCGCATATTATCTGGGTGGTCGGCAGGCATCGGTGCAATTCAGAAACGTAACATCAAAACAAAGGAGAATTAAACAAGGGGTGCCACAGGGTGGTGTCCTATCCCCGCTTTTGTTTAATTTCTACATATCTAAGCTACCTTCACCACCGGAAGGAGTCACAATCGTTTCCTACGCCGATGACTGCACAATAATGGCCACAGGCCCAGGCCCAAAGATCGATGAGCTATGCAATAAAATAAACGGCTATCTCCCTGATCTCTCCAGTTTTTTCGCCTCGCGAAACCTGGCTAAATCTTCCGCGACCTTATTTACAACATGGACGCCCCAAATGTCGACCATATTGAACATCCACGTCGATGGCACTACGCTACCGACTGTCCTACACCCCAAAATCTTGGGTGTGACGTTTGATCAGGATCTACATTTTGGTGCGCACGCAACCGCAATTGTTCCAAGAATTCAGAGCCGTAATAAAATCCTCAAATCCCTTGCTGGCAGTACCTGGGGAAAAGATAAAGAAACGCTCTTGACCACATACAAAGCAATTAGCCAGCCGATTACGTGCTACGCGTCACCCATATGGTCGCCAAGCCTAAAAACCACCCACTGGAAGAAACTACAGGCCTGCCAAAATACTGCTCTCAGAATCGCCACGGGCTGTCTTCTTATGTCCCCAGAACACCATCTGCATAATGAGGCGAGAATACTCCCCATCAGGGAGAGAAATGAGATGCTGACCAAACAGTTTCTGTTGAATACCCAGAAACCTGGGCATCCCAACAGACATCTGATTGACGAACCAGCACCGCCTAGGGGCCTAAGGAGTCATCTCCGTAAGCATTTTGAGGAAATACGGCACCTGAGAACCCAGCCGTATGAAGCGGAAAAACACAAGCAGGTCCTTGGTGAACTCCATAGACAGGCGTCGGACCTTTATGTCGGGAATTGCCCGGTGAATCCAGTACTTGAAGCAAAATATCCAGAACTCGCAGAAGAGGAACGCATACTCCCCAGGGAAACGCGTGTCACTCTTGCTCAACTTCGTTCTGGATACTGTAACAGGTTAAACTCTTACCTATCCAGAATCAACCCCGACATACAAAATGTATGCCCTGCTTGCAATGTGTCCCCACATGACACCAACCATCTCTTTAATTGTAATGTGGAACCAACGCCTCTAACACCCCTTTCCTTATGGTCCACCCCTGTTGAAACGGCAAGTTTCCTTGGACTCCCGTTAGAGGATATTGATGACAATTTGTGATCGGTCGCGGCTATTAGGTGGGGTGAGCATTGCTAAAACAACAACAACAACAACAGAAACTTCGAAGTGAACGCAATAATATTCTTACCAACAACAACCACGAAGATTGGTTTGTTAACAAAACAAAAGTGGACTTCCCACAAAACATTAAAGCGCTGTTGACAAAGGGACCGAAGTATAGGATACCAGTGGAAAACAAACGTTTTCCTCTTTTTCAATACATCGCCGATGGAGAGCATCTAATACAGACTCTCAATGAGAAGGAGAAACAAGAGGAGGCGCGTACAAAGTTTGCGCTATTATTAAAAGAGCACACAAAAACAAACAACCAAAGTGCAGTAGATCGTGCAATAATAGACACAGTGGGGCAAACGCGGAAATTTTTAAATCAAAATAAAAACATTAAAATTTTAACTTCTGACAAAGGAAATAAAACTGTAGCAATGGAAAAAGATGACTATGAAAATAAAATGACCAATATATTAAGCGACCTGACGACCTACAGAGTTCAAAGACAAGATCCCACATCGAAACTTCAAAGCAAAAATAATAGTCTTGTGGAAAAACTTTTTAAAATGGGAATTATTTCAAAGAAAGAAAAATTTAAACTGTCCACAACTACTGCATTGCCTCCAAGGATATATGGTCTCCCGAAAATACACAAAGAAGGAACCCCACTGAGACCAATATGCTCAGCCGTAGGATCACCTTCATATAGTTTATGCAAATTCATCACCAACATTTTAAGCAACATAGCAGCGAACTCTGAATTTAATATCAAAAATACAATTGATTTTAAAGAGAGAATTAATAACACATTTATATGCAACGATGAAAAATTGGTTTCTTTCGATGTGGTCTCGCTGTTTCCGAGTATCCCAACACAGTTAGCACTCGAAATAATACAAAGTAAATGGCTGCTGATAAAAAACTACACGAAATTACCAAAACAAACATTTATGGAAGTTGTAACATTCTGCATTGAAGAGAGCCGTTATTTCAAGTTCAACGACCAGGTATACACACAACTAAAGGGAATGCCTATGGGATCCCCGTTGTCCCCAGTGATTGCGGACATAATATTGGAAGAACTTTTAACCACCACAATAAAAAAACTAGCACAGCCACCGAGATTGCTAACAAAGTACGTTGATGATCTGTTCGCGATTGTCCCCGAAAAAGAAGTACATAACACACTCAACGTTCTCAACACTTTTCATAAAAACATTAAATTTACATTAGAAATAGAGGAAGATGGAAAACTACCGTATCTAGACTCCATTGTGATAAAAAGAGGAAATCAGCTAAAGTTATAGTGGTATAAGAAGCAAATATCTTCACGACGAATCATTAACTTCCACTCAAAACACCCGAAGTCAATGATAATGAATACAGCAATGTGCTGTATACAACGGATGCTGCGTATATCGGACGACACGTACCACAACGAGGTAATAAGAGAAGCGGAAAATATATTGAAGAGCAATGATTTCCCGAACAACATTATTAAAACATTAATTAAAAATGCAAAATCTAACAAAGGAATACAAAAATCAGAAAAACCTACCATTTTTAGATCCGTAACATATATACCGCGGTTATCAGAACGACTCGCAAAGTCTGATTGCTATGACGGAGAAAAAGTTAAAAGTGCACATAAACCTAACAACACATCAAGGTGTTTCTTTAACAAAACAAAAGCAAAGATACCCGATACCGAAAAAAGTAATGTCATATATAAAATCCCATGCGGCTGCAAAAACAACGAACCATGTAACAGCGTTTACGTAGGAACAACAAAATCAAAATTAAAAACCAGATTGTCGCAACACAAATCAGATTTAAAATATTGCCAACAGTCTAATAATCAAAAAACTGCACTAATGTCTCACTGTGCAGCTAGCGGCTATATACCGAGCTTCGAGAGCGCGAGCATTCTACAACAAGAGCAACACTACAATAAGCGATTTACATTGGAAATGCTACATGTCGTAAACACTCCAGAACACATTAGACTGAATTATAAAACTGACATTGACCATTCCGCTCACAACTATAAATATTTACTAACAAACAAACGACCAGTACCAAACTCCACGTCACGGCGGAAGGACGTGTAAAATAATGTATGTGATATTTTTAATCAATTTTAGTGTAAAGGTTTTGGTTTTATTTATTAATAAAAAAAATTTTGTACGTTTGTAGTTCCCTGAGGACGGTTACCGTAGTGTAACCGAAATATATCGGAAAGAAAAAAACCTATGTGTTTTATTTAAAGAGACCTTGAGCCAGCAGAATCGCCAAATAGTTGCAAGAACACAGGTCGCAAAAAATCCAATAGTAATAAATTTTATGGTATAATAAAAAAGTTGCTGTCTAATGCTAAGCCAATGAAGAGAGCATAGCATGTCTCTGATAGGTGTGTCATACCGTTTTTTGAGAATGAATCTCATAGCTCGGTTCTGTTGCTTTTGTAGCTTGTATATCTGACTATCAAGATGAAAAATATAGTTGCAATAAATAAAATGAGGTTCGATTATAGATCTGTAGACGATGAGTTTATACCTTCTATTTAAATATTTGCAGGTTCGTTGTGTAAAGCATAACTTTTTCGCTATTTTTCTTACCGTATAATCCACGTGCTCGTTGAAATTCAGCTTATCATCTATTTTTATTCCCAAGTATCTTATGGTCCTGACTTTTTCAATTAGTTCGTTATTTATATTTAAGTTTTGTAGCTCACTGTTTTGAAAATTGCGTCTAGATATAACCATAAATTTCGTTTTATTGACATTCACTTTTTACGCATAACCAACCATATACGCTGTTAAGATCTTCTTGCAGCTTAGCATATATTTCAGTAATATTGTTCCCACTTATCATCAGCAATGTATCATCAGAAAACAATTTTATTTCACAGTGCTTAATGGAGCTAGTTATATCATAAATATATATATTGAACAGTATGGGTGCCAGCACAGACCCTTGAGGTAGACCAACAGGTATCTCCCTTTTATCCGATACGGACGTTCCAATCACTGTTCTTTGGTATCTGTTAATTAGGAAGTCTGGAAACCATTTTAGTTCTATACCAGAAACGCCAATGTAAGAAAGCTTTTTCAGCATTAAGTTTTGGTCGATCGTCTCGAATGCACGTTTTAAATCCAAAAACACAGCTAATATGTGTTGTTTCCAATTAGCTACAACCAAATTCAAAGCACTTTCACAGGAATGTTTCTTTCGAAAACCAGATTGTTGAGGTATCATAATTACATTATCTTCTAAATATTTTACCAGCTGATTTTTTACCACTGTTTCCAAAATGTTTTCATCACACTGTAACGTGTTAATAGGTCTTATCTCCTCAGCTTTGATGGTATTTTTAACTTTTTCTAATGGCACAACTATAGAAGATTTCCATAAACTAGGAACGAGACCTTTATCTAAGCTCTCATTAACAAGTTGAGAATAGAAAAAACCTGTATACGTTATGGAGTCTTTAACGACTCCTTCCGACACAAGTTTCTTCCCTCCAATTTTATTTTTAAACTTACTTACTATATCAACTATTTCTGAAGTGGATACTTTCTGAAACTTAAAAACATTACGGCCATTTTGCTCATCTATAGTACCTTCATTACTAAAAGAAGTAGGAATATTTATGCTAATCTCCAATATACTATCAATGAAATAGTTATTCAAAGACTGCGCTATTTTATTTTCCTCTGTGTAGAGTTGGTCGCTTATTTTAATTTTTTTAATACCATTGTTTTCTTTAGCCATGCTTATGGAATTTTTCAAGTTTTTCCACATGACCTTACTATCACCAGCACTATGGCTGATTTTGTTTTCCATGTACTTGGCTTTTTTTTATCTTAATTAGCCGTTTATATTGGCGTTTCACTCCATTCTCCATTCACTCCATTCTCCATTCTTCTTTAGAGTATGTCAGGGTGGTCACTGCGCTTGATAGCGTATTATATAGGAATGTTGCCTTATTTTGGATGCCCATATGTTCAAAGTCAGTGTAGTTAAGCTGTCGTAATTCATTAACAAGGCTGTCGCTTGTATAATTTTCTCAGGAAATTATTGTTCTTTTCGTTCTCATCTGAAATAGTTTATGTAATTTGATTTTGAATTTAATCGTTTCATGATCTTAAATCTGAAACTCTTCTAATTTTAGACATGATATAGAGCTACTATCTGTAAATAACAAGTCGATCAATGTATCTGTCTTATCGCCCTTTCGTGTATAAAAATCTATTTTTTGCTCCATAGCAAAGGATCGAAATAAGTCAACTAACTGTTTACTATAAGTTGTGCTCTTGTAAAAGTTTATATTGAAATCGCCCACAAAGATAATATTATCCTGTGTTACGCAGTTATTATTTAAAATGTCGTATAAGTACGTTATAAATTCTGCATCACTCGAGCTCGGTGAGTGATATATCAGAACTATTTGATATTGGGGGAAAATATTTTTAACTTTTAGTATAATACACCAGATGTTCTTGTTTACTGTTCTGTTTTAATTTATTGAGTATTCAATTGTTTCATTTATATATATTAGCACACCGCTTGTGTGCCTGCTGTGGGAATCGCACCGTACAAGTTTATATGTTTGTATCTGTAGCTCTTGATTCGTTATTTCTTCACTCGAACAATTCTCCGAACAAAATATTAAATGTGGTTTATGTACATCTATCAGACGCTCTAGTTCAGCTTTATTGGCGACGATACTGCTAATATTTAAATATATACAACTTAGCTCCTCTGGTATTCGTTGCTAAACTCGTGCCTTATTTCTTGGCTGCGAATATTTTTTATACGCAGGACAATCTTTGCTGAAAGCGTAATGGCTAACATCGACGTCAATAACTTTTTTTTGAACAAGTTCGCTACAGTTTACACATTTAACAATGTTAGATGTGCACTCTTTGCTATCATGGGGTCCAGCACATTTGCTGCAAGCTACTTTATTCGTGCACTCAGCTGCTTTGTGCTTATATCCCAGACATTTAAAACACCTCAAAACATTTATATGCTCGTAAGCGACGCAAGTATCCCACTCTATATATAGTTTCTTTTGTTGCAACACATTATCGAATGTTACTGCATCTGTTTCCACTAACGCAATGTAGCTTACTTCTCTACGATTGGTATTTTCATACAGTTTTAACACTTTAAAATCTTTCCGTTACATGATTCATTTTGCTTAGTTAAGCATTCTACCAAACGCTCATTGCTAACTTTTTCAGTTAAACCGACAATTTTTATTTTCTTTTTTATTTCATCCTTATTTTTTGTTTTCTCTGCTTCGTAATCGTTTCCAATACCTTCTCTTACCTTTAGCTGGACTTTTTCACAGGCGTCTTTATTTTTACATTCTACAATAATGGCACCACTATTTACTTCTTTAACAATTTTAACAAGGCCTTCGGTAGGTTCGACTACTTTTTTTAGAGCTTCCTTGGTTTCCTTAGCTTTTTTGCCCTTCTTTTTCGGTTTAATGACAATTTTATTCTCATTTACTGAAGCGACCTGAGCATAAGATAGTTTTTCTGGCTGATCATTTGTCACGCGTAAATCGTTAAGCCATTCAATGCCCTTCTTTAATTCATTAGATAAATCGTTTACTATCTCATTCTTCGTTGCAATCAATTTTACTTCTATGTTATGCTCTAAAAGGAAGTTGAAGTCCGTAATAATGCTACTTTTAATCTGGGAGGATTTATTACAAAATATCTGCTCGACTATCTGTTTAATATCAACGGCTTTCATTTTTGTTTCTTCACATTTATTAATCAAATGTTTGTTTTCCACAAATTTAGTATTGGTATCCGATAATGCACATACATTACAGAACCATTTTACGTTCATATTATCTTCTATTATCTTTTTTTCATTTCTTTTAATATTACTGCCTTTCAAGCAGACACTATATCCACACCCATCAGAGCATGCTACTATGTCATCTACCTGAAGCAGTTTCGCAGTACATTCTTTGCACTCTGCTAGCATTGTAAATGTATATCTTTATAAGAAAATGTAAAAGATATGCAACTTTACATGGCAACTTTGTGATACACAACTTCAAATATTCGCAAGACTTGTTTAAAAAAATAAACTAAAAAATATGTATAAATATATATTTTTCTACCGTGATGGCAGCCCTGTTTTAGGCTGACACTTTTCACTCTTTTATGTCTTCCACTTGCCCTTTCTATCATTCACCTTTGTAAACAAATGCGATGTTTGCAGCGCGCCGACTGCGGTAATGGCAGCACAGCAGATAGCTTTTGCAAATTACTAACCACCTAAATACTCCACTCTACCAAACTATGTTTTTAGATTTGTCCACTTGAATACAGCTTCCCGCACCTGTTGTTAGATGTTGTACATTTTTTTTGGGCTTTTGTATGTTGTTTACTATTTTTTTGTTTAATAAAAACACGGAGCACGTATCAAAACGACCGTCTTGTTTTTCTCTTCTTCGAGTAAAGCAGAATACATCACACTTAGTGCAGCTGCATCTGAAGCAATATGGCTGAAAGGAATTTTAAATGATATGGGTGTTATGGACAAAAGGAAAGCAGTAAAAATGTTCGAAGACAATCAAGGTTGTATTTTTATGGCCAAAAACACTGATTCAAAACGCTAAAAACATATTGATGTTAAACATCATTTCATGTAGCTGAGGGTTCGCTGGATATCGTGCCCATTCGCACAGAAAAACAGATTGCTGATATTTTTACACAATCTCTTGGACATGCACGTTTCGAAGACTTAAGATTGGAACTACAATTATTAGATTGAAAGGGGGTATTGTAATCTATTCATTAGGCCAGGTCGATTTGTGGGGAGGCAAAAAAATTGCCCATTGCTCTGTGAAAATCATATTCTAGGGATCAAAATAAGAAACTTTGCCGAAGGAACCATACCACTAAAACGAATTCTGATGTCCCCCCCTTTGGGTCGTAAGGGCAAATTTTGAAAAATCCCACTTTGAAATGCCTATGTTTTTTCTTTTTGGAGTTTATTTTTCTCTTTAGAAATTTATTTAGTCAGAACATATGTAAATGAAAAAATGAATTTAACTTAGTAATAGAAAAGAAATTAGAAAAAAATTATTAGAAATTAGCGTTTTTACAACCCCCTTTTAAAACCAAGGATCACTGTGATGCATTTGCATGTGGGTTTTTTATTCAACCGTTTTAAAAAATGAAGGTATCACTGTGACACAATTGCAGATCGTAAAATTGCTTGTGTTGTTTTTTTAAGTCACCACAAGACACAGCAGGTACAATTGAGCATGTACATTAGATTTGGACGAAACCTCACTTTCTGTAATTTCCGTTGTTAATACTAAAAATATGGCTCACTATGCATAACTCAAGATTTTATAGAAAATATCCTAGACGTAATCATAAGGAAATAAAAAGAAGTTTTAATCTAATGTGCATGGACATATGTTAATAAATTTATCTGGGATATAACAACCTTTGCTTAGACAACTAATCATGATGATGAATGACAACTTTGACAATCGCTCCAGTTGGAAATGAAGCTATCAACCATCAACCTAAGTAGTATTACTCATACATATTGTTTGAGCATATTGTTTTGTCATAAAACAATACGCACTCCCCAGGTATTCATCGGAAACACTTATAGACACGATAATTTTTAGGTGGGAAAAAATCATAATTTTTTTTTTTGATTTTTTCTAATGGTAATCAATTAGTAATTGCTTTTTACGGAAAACAATTGAAATAATCATTCGCCATTAAAATAGGCATCTAATTAATTGATTACTAATGGTAATTTAAATTTAACAGGTCTGGTATAAACACACCCAAACATACATACATAATTAGAATAGGAACATAGTTGTAAGAAATTGTATATAAACCCATTTTAATTTTAAATAAAATCAGAATTAAACGAATTCTCAAGATGAAAGATCATCCACTTCTTTTCAATATTTTCTTGCTTCCCACCACCAGTGGTAAGGAGCACGAGTAAATAATTGTACAATGACAATTCTATACCTAACTGCTACGGAATGGCTTAACGATAATTCAATACTCAAAGATACAATGACAAAATTTTATATGAATAACTCCTTAAGGTTGACTTAATAATTGTATATAACAATTTTGAAAAACAAAAAAAACTTGTGGCAACCTCTACTAAGGTCGCTCGAATCTTTTGAAAATCATTGCATCGACTTCAAAAAGGCTGAAGATGTTGTAACGGTATTTATAACCGCCTTTCTTTTTCAAAATAGAATTTCCTTAGAAAATAATTACAAAATCGGTGGACTACCACGCCCACTTTCCATATAAGAATTTAAAATACTCATATAGAACACACATATAAATATATTGTTCATAAAAACACGTATACACAGCAACTTCAGATAGTAGTTAATGGAATGAGAACGATTGACTTCGCTCTTTCCCGAAATCTTGTCATATCTAGCTCTAAGGATCCGGTCTTCTTAAGCGGTGGCACCGATTAAACACCCAGCGAAGGTGATAATTTTCCACCCGCTCTTCACAATAATTACACTGAACCACGGTTGGTACCGGAAAAATTTTTTTAATTTTTAGACCTTAACTAAAAAAACTATAACTTTTTCAGACCAACTATTCAGTGCATTAATATTGCGTCGTACATGTATAAAAATAAATAGAAACCTGTTCTTGAATTATTTGTATATGTATATGAAAAATAGCAAATAAGCATGCGTTTGTACGGGACTCGCTGATTTTTTTGGTCACAGTAATTAGGTTAAACTTCAGCGAAACTATTACTATGTGAAAAAAAACAAATACTATATTTGGTAGTACTTGTATCAAGGTTTGTTAAAATAGCAATAAAATTAAAATAGGTTTATTCAAAAAAAAAAAAAAAAAAAAAAAAATTTACATAATTGTAAATAAATTGTGTGTAAGGGACCCATGTGAAATTCAGTTTTTGAAATTTGATTTTCTGTTTTACTATATGTATATAATTTCACCTTCCACTCTTCAATAAAAATAGGAACGCGTTAGTTTTAAGTTTTAATGATTAGTAAGTTATTGTACTCCTTTTTTTTGAATTAACAACTCACAAATTTAAAGATATAAAAGAAAATAAAAGTGATTTAATTAAAGATTAAAAGAGATGCGCGACGGTGGGCGGGCGGTAATATAGCAAACGAATATTTTATTGACGATGCGTGTGGTTGGGTAGTTTTAACTAAACTGATTAATTCTGGTTGAGAGCGCGGTGAGTATTGCAGGCACAGCTGAGCTGCACTGCTTGCGCTGGGCCGCACTGGCCGGTGTTGCCAGACCGAGGGGGGCGGATTTAATCCGAAAATTGGATCATGTCTTCAACACTATACAACGTAAGGTGTTCCGCCTACCACACCGAGTTCACGTCCCGGGCAAACCAAAATTTCGAAAAAAGTATTTAGAAAAGTTTATCTGAGCGGGGTCGCTCCTCGACAGTCATTTGGCCAATATTACGAGTGTTTTTTTGCCATGAAAAATTGTTCAGTGAGAACTCATCTGTCCTGCAAATGCCGGTCGGAGTCGGCTTATTTTGCTTATATTCACATATATATTCCAGGTACAGGCTTAGCTTATTTTAAAAAATGAACATTCTTCATAATTTCAGCTAATTAATATAAACGATTTAAAAAATAGTTGCTAATGAATTTTTTTTAAATTATTTCCGAACTTGGAAGTGTTGCTTTCTCATTTTTAGGAACTTCCCGATTACTAGGTTAGGTTAGAGTGACGACCGGTGCGAGCACCAGTGCACTTAGGCCCATTGTGATACCACGTGGATCTCTCCCCTACTCAAACCAACACGTCGATTCAGCAAATGTCAGGAATTTCTTAGGTTCCAACTTAGTCAGATCGCAAAGATCGTGAAATAAGGGAGATCTCAAAGATTCCTTCCTCTTGCGCCAAAGCGCAGGACAGTCGCCCAGAAAATGCTTGACTGTTTCTATTTCCTATTTGTCTTTGCAGCTCCTGCAGTAATCATTATAAGGAGCACCCAGCCGTTGTGCATGCTTCCCGATTGCTATGTGGCCGGTTATAAGTCCAACCACCAGAGATATGTCCCCCCTGCTAAGAAGAAGGAGGCTTCTTGTACATCTCGCGTCCCATTCAGGCCACACGAGCTTAGTGTGGTAGAAGGATACGAGATTGCTCCATCTCATACCCGCTTCCCTAAGGAAAATTCTTTTCAAAGTGAGCTTACAGGTAGCGAGCGGCATGCTCAATCCCTTTTAGTGCAGCATGGCTGTCAGAGTAAATACAAATTTTATTATACCCGTGAACAGCGTACCTCAGGTTATCAACGGTCTCATTTATAGCAGCCACCTCCAGCTGGAAGACGCTGCAATGATCGGGTAGGCTAAAGGATATGTTCCACCCTAGTTGAGGTGCAAAGACCCCGCTGCCCACCTTTTTATCCAGTTTGGAGGTGTCAGTATAAATCTCCAGCTTATCGCTCAGGCCCGGCGGCTCCTTCGACCAATAATCCCTATCCGGGATAACAACTTCGTACTTCATATCGAAAAATGCAGTCGGAGCTCAATAGTCCGACGAAGGCGAATCCAGAGTCTTAAAGATGGCTGCATCGCCAACCACATATCTGTCCAGAAAAGGCCGCACATTGCTTGGCCATTAAATCCATTGGCAACGCATTAAAAAGAGTATCCAGCGCCTCCGCAGGGGAGGTGTGTAGAGCGCCCGCCACGCAGACTAGAGCACTTCTTTGTACCTTCTGGAATACTCGTCGGTTCGATTTTGTATCTAAGCTCGTCCACCTGACCAAAGTCCCGTATAGAAGGATTGGTCTAACCACAGCAGTGTAAATCTACAGGATCCGGCGATAGTCCCCATCTTCGTGCAACAGCTCCCTACAGCTGTACAGTGCCAGCGTTGCTTTCCTCAAACACTCCTGAGCGTTTTCCCTTCAGGATAGTTTCCTATCCAAAATTACTCCTAGGTTTTTGGCAGAGTTCCTAAGCCCACTAGCACCGGCAGCTGCAACACAGGATTTTTAAATTTCCTAGTGAACAAAACCGGTTGAGTTTTGGCTGAATTGACCGATTGACCTTTACTCCTGGTCCAGTCCTCCAAAAGTGTCAGATTAGTTTGCATTAGATGGCATAGTGTCTGCGGAAACCTCCCGCTATCTAACATCGCGGGGTCATCTGCATATGCGATTACCTTGCTGCATCCGTCCTCATGAAGAACCAGGAGCTCATTAAGTGTGGCAACCCATAGAAGTGGAGAAAGTACCCCCCTGCGGGGTGCCACTGCGTATGCGTTTGACCACCGTTGAACTAGCTAGGTCGGCATGAACCTTTCTTCGCAACAGCAACTGCTGAACAAGTTTCACTAGCCCCGAATCGGCCCAAGCCGGTTAGTGCATCAATTATCGAAGAGGGCGTTGTTAAAAGCTCCCTCAATATAGAGGACAGCTATGAGTGTGAATTCCTTGAACGCCAAGGATTTCTCGATCTGGGAGACAACTGCATGCAAGGCTGTCTCCGTGGACTTCCCTTTCATATACGCATGCTGGGATGTAGACAACTTTCCCTCCAAGGACTCCCTTAATTTGGAGTCCATTAACTTCTCGAGTGTCTTCAGCTGGAAGGATGTCAGACATATCAGTCTGAAGTCTTTAGGGGTCGCGTGGCCAGTCCTTCCAGCTTTTGGTATAAAGGTGACCCTTGAATCGTTCCAACCCCGTGGAATATGGTTAAGAGCACAAACTCCTTTGAAGATGTTATACAACCACAAAGAGCTCAGCTCGATTGTTTGCTGGAGTTGTACGGGGCCAATCCCTCCGGCCCTGGTGCTTTGAAGGGCTTGAACGACATTATAGCCCATTTAACTTTACCCATAGTAATGAAATTCCCTTCAAACGGTTCGCCAGTATGAGTTTCCCTCCAGTTCATTTCTTCATCACAAGCGCCTGGAAAGTGCGTACTCAGGAGCAGGCGTAGAGTGCTCTCTGCCGAATCCGTCCATGTCCCATCAGATCCTTGCAGGCGTCCAGGGACACTTTTTGGAGCACCAGAGAGAACTTTTCTGAGCCTGGATCCCTCAGACACCTTCTCCATTTCGCTATAAAACTTCCGCCAGGAGGTCCTCTTTGACGATCTTAGCACTTTCTTATAATCCCCGAGCATCATTTTGTATGCATCCCATTTTCAGCCTACCTGGAGGCTTTGGCAAGATTGAATGCTTTCCGACAAGCCTTGCGTAGATTTTCTAGGACCGCGTTCCGCCATGTTGGTTTGGGTTTACCCCTAGATTTCTTCCTAGGGCAGGCCTTGTTAAGAGCCTCCTCGCAAGCCTTCTTATATAAGTGAACCATATTACCCAGCTCTGCAGAGTTCTGGGGAATATGAACACTAGATCCTGAGAGCCTATTTTGAAGCTCCTCACTATAGATACGCCAGTTGGCGTTTTTCAAGTTTCTGTGCCAGCCAGTTCTGAGCGCCACCCCGCCAAGGTCGAAGCGAACAAATCTGTGATCCGAAAAGAGTGGTCTTCAAGCGCCATCCAGGATTCCCGCTGCCGGAGATCAGGGTGATGTCCAGAACCTCCGGTCTGTCCTAGTAACAAACGTGGGTACCAAACCCCTATTGCAAATCTTATAGTTATGATAAATAACAAAATCAAAGAGTGACTCACCCCTCTCGTTCGTGTCTCCACTGCCCCACGCTTCGTGGTGCGCATTGGCATCTCACGCTAGTAATAGTGGATCCTTCGCCTCCCGAGCTATCTTGCAGACTAGCTCCGTTGAAGCCGACACCTCATGGGGGAAGTAGGAAGACTTCAGTGTAACATACGTACCACCGACCGTTAACATCAAAGTTGTAGCATCCTCGTCGCTAAAATGGGGAAGAAAAAGAAAATTTATATAAGATCTTACCAAGATGCAATCTCGGTTTCCCACTTGTGGCGCCATTTACCAACGTCAATCCTGCGGCCCTCAGCTCGCATATCTTGTGTCCTACTACCCAAGGCTCCTGGATAAGGAGTATGTCAGCCGCCCCACTAAAAAGGAGCAGCAGCGCAGCAGATGCTGCTTTACAGTGGTGTAGCTTTATTTGTAGCACTCGCATTTAGCCGAGCACCGACCACCTCCACCACTGTCGAATCGCCGTCTTCATCAGACATTGGCTCCTCTCCAGTGTAAGCACTGAGTCTGTCCAGCGTTTGCGAGGAGAGCGAAGACGCGTCCACACCCAGAGTGTCAACCGTCGGACTGAATCTGTTAGGTTTTGCATTCTCTTCCTCCTCGCTCTCCACTTTTTCAGTCTCTATTTCCAGCTCCGGATCATGGGCCGCCTTTAAATCCTTGCACTACACCTTGATCTTCACCGTGTCAAAACCAAATTTAATAGCGCCATCCGCGCGCTCCAATAAAGGGAGTGACTCCTTGTTGAGCAGGGGTATCGGCTGACGCGTCGCCCTAGTGCTATGCTCCAGCTTCAGAACACTCCAACCAGAGCAAGGTAGCTCCGGGTTTAATGTCTTTATGACCTCAAGGACTCCCTCTGGATCATCCGGCTTCGATGGAATCCAGACCCTCGCTCTCTGCCTAGATGGGATGTCCTTAAAGTCTACAGCTATGAGCATCGCACCAGGGTAGAACTCACCCAACCTAGCCACCGCAATTTTTTATAAGTCGGCTGACCTCTGGTCATCGCAGGCCACCAACTTAACTTGCCCCTGGTACCAACCCACCCTTTGCAAGCAGGTGTAGGCCCCGATTACTAAAAGATATACAATTTTGAACGAGGATTTGGACTCAGTAAGGTTGTTATATTAAGTATAAGAAAGTTTTCTAGAAAGGACAAGGATGGAGATATTTAAAAAGTACACTTATAAAATTTGGATTCTTGCGACCGCTTTTAAGTATTTTCCCGTAGAGCTAGATTCTTGAAACTGAGAATAGAACCATATGACAATACAATACGAGTGAACAAAATTTGTGCTAGGTGGTACAGAGATCCTCAAAATTAAAAAATTTACCGAGCTTGGAAATTTTTCTTTCGAGCTTTCAGAAGCCTGCCGATAACCCTGAGGCCTGAAAGTTTAAAAGAACCTTTGGGCTCTAATAAGTTGTATTATTTAGATTAAAAGAGTTTTCTATATGGGACAGGGATCTAGATATATGTGGAATCTTGCGAGCGCTATTTGAGTAACTTTCTATATGGAATTTAAAGGATCAAGTATCCTTGCACTAAAAAAAATTAAAGGGCGAACACAACACAATATAAAAACACAGTTAAGATTTTACAATAAGATTTATTTTAGGATACGTATAATCCTAATTACAAATTTCGAGAATAGAATATAGTATTGCTTAGTACGAATACACCGACGCAACTGCCCTCGCAATGTCTTCTGCTGCCTTTTATAACATTTCTATAGGCGTCGTTCCGTAGCCAAACATATGTGACGCCTGGGCGTGAGTATGGCCTTGACTTCCCGCAGGTGTCTTACTTGGCTGGCATATGCAATGCAAAAGTTTCACAACAGTGTGAAATAGAAATATGCTGACTCCGCTGCAAGTGCGTAGGTACTGACTTGGTTCTCATAGGTTTGATAACGTTGCGCAATATTGTCATTGCGCGATATGATGAAATGCCTTTAGCTATGAAGCGGGTGTTGGTTTGCAATTATGCTGATTACAATAATTATGCTAACGCAGCTGCAGGTCACCCATGGGACTGTAAGAATAATTATGCTGACACAGCGGCAGGTGGGCTATGGTACTGTGGGAAGAATAATATGCTGACATAGCGGCACGTGTAAATTTCAGCTTGTGGGAATCCAACATGTTGGGTGCCGCCAGCGTGTTAACTGCTCCCCCTTTAGAGATCTGCGTCCCGCGGATTAGTTGGCAAAGAAGGATTTTCACCTCTTCGACTTAGCCGATTTGCAATGTTTATTTCAGGTAAGAGTATCTTTGCTGTGATCTTCCTCCAACTGCACCATATGAATAGTATAAGTAGCAATAACCCTGATCCTTCAGAAATTGCGAACCAATTGGTCTTGTCCCTTGGGTATTTCAGAATTCGATATCGAAAATTTCGAAAAAACCGAAAAAGTGTGATAATTCATTATCAAAGACGGATAAAGCGATGAAAGTTGGTAGGTGAGTTGAACTTCTGACGCAGAATAGAAAATTGTTAAAATTGTGGACAATGGGCGTGGCACCGACCACTTTTAAAAGAAGGTAATTTAAAATTTCTGCAAGCTGTAATTTGGCAGTCGTTGAAGATATCATGATGAAATTTGGCAGGAACGTTACTCCTTTTACTAAATGTATACTTAATAAAAATTAGCAAAATCGGAGAACGACCACGCCCACTTTTAAAAAATAATTTTTTTTAAAGTCAAATTTTAACAAAAAATTTAATATCTTTACAGCATATAAGTAAATTATGTCAACATTCAACTCCAGTAATGATATGGTTCAACAAAATACAAAAATAAAATAAAATTTCAAAATGGGCGTGGCTCCGCCCTTTTTCATTTAATTTTTCTAGGATAGTTTTAATGCCATAATTCGAACAAAAATGTATCAATCCTTGTGAAATTTCGTAGGGGCTTAGATTCTAGGACGATAACTTATTTCTGTGAAAAAGGGCGAAATCGGTTGAAGCCACGACCTGTTTTTATACACAGTCGACCGTCTGTCCTTCCGCTCGGCCGTTAACACGATAACTTGAGGAAAAATCGATATATCTTTACTAAACTCAGTTCACGTACTTATCTGAACTCACTTTGTATTGGTATAAAAAATGGCCGAAATCCGACAATGACCACGCCCACTTTTTCGATATCGAAAATTACGAAAAATGAAAAATATGCCATAATTCTATACCAAATACGAAAAAAGGGATGAAACATGGTAATTTGATTGGTTTATTGACGCAAAATATAACTTTAGAAAAAAACTTTGTAAAATGGGTGTGACACCTACCATATTAAGTAGAAGAAAATGAAAAAGTTCTGCAGGGCGAAATAAAAACATTTGAAATCTTGGCAGGAATACTGCTCGTGGTGTTACATATGTGGGATTAACGTGCGCGACTAACTTGACAAGTAGATACCGAGCCTTACGAATGCAACCCTTACGCATGCAGAGTAGAACGCACTGAACACCGCCAATTCACTTTGACAAGACGAACGAAGGACGATCAAAGTCATTGTTAATAAAACCGCCATCAAGCGAAGTTGTCTAAAAACTGTTTCATGTAAAACCGTGTTGTGAGCCAATTAAATATATTTAAACTAATGTAATTTTGATCATGTACAATCAAACGAATTTGTGAACATTAAAAATGTCAAAGAACTTCAAGCTGCGTTTTAATTAAAGATCCCACACATATATAAATAAATTAGCGGTATCCAACATATGATGTTCTGGGTCACCCTGGTCCACATTTTGGTCGATATATGGGAAACGCCTTCACATATACAACTACCACTACTCCCTTTTAAAGCCCTCATTAATACCTTTAATTTGATACCCATATCGTGCAAACACATTCAAGAGTCACCCCTGGTCCACCTTTATGGCGATATCTCGAAAAGGCGGCCACCTATAGAACTAAGCCCCACGCCCTTTTAAAATACTCATTAACACCTTTCATTTGATACCCATATCGTACAAACATATTCTAGAGTCACCCCTGGTCAACCTCTATGGCGATATCTCGAAAAGGCAACCACCTATAGAACTAAGGTCCAATCCCTTTTAAAATACTCATTAACACCTTTCGTTTGATACCCACATTGTACAAACGCATTCTAGAGTCAACCCTGGTCCACCTTTATGGCGATATCTCGAAAAGGCGACCACCGATACAACTACACCACTCCCTTTTAAAACCCTCATTAATACCTTTAATTTAATACCCATATTGTACAAACACATTCTAGAGTCACCCCTGGTCCACCTTTATGGCGATATCTCGAAAAGGCGTCCACCTATAGAACTAAGCCCTACGCCGTTTTAAAATACTCATTAACAACTTTCGTTTGATACCCATATTGTACAAACGCATTCTATAGTCACCCCTGGTCCACTTTATGGCGATATCTCGAAAAGGCGTCCACCTATAGAACTAAGGCCCACTCCCTTTAAAATACCCACTAACCCCTTTCATTTGATATCCATATCGTACAAACCAATTCTAGGGTTACCCCTGGTCCACCTTTATGGCGATATCTCGAAAAGGCGTCCACCTATAGAACTAAGCCCACGCCTTTTAAAATTCTCATTAACATTTTCATTTGATACCCATATCGTACAAACAAATTCTAGAGTCAGCCCTGGTCCACCTTAATGGCGATATCCCTAAATGGCGTCCACCTATAGAAATATGGCCCACTCGCTCATAAAATACTCCTTAATACCTTTCATTGGATACACATGTCATACAAACACACTCAAGGGTTACCCTCGGTTCATTTTCCTACATGGTTATTTTCCCTAATGTTGTCACCACAGCTCTAAACTGAGTATGTAATGTTCGGTTACACCCGAACTTAACCTTCCTTACTTGTTTTTTTTACTACTTTTATCATTTTTAAACTTTTTATATTTTTAACAATGGAGTTCTCTGTCCTCTTAGTCGTTTTTGAAACCACTTCCATTCTTTTATTTTTCATATCTATCTGGTCTACGACATTGAATATATTTTCATACCATGTCGATGCTTCACTACTGCAAAATTTTATTAGAGAGTTATACCGTTTTTCCATAAATGAAGCTAATATCTTTGTTAAATATCACTATTATTTTCTAAGATTAATATGGTATGTGTATGTAATCGTGCTCTTTTTATTTAGTTGATTTATGGAAAAACTGTGTAACTCGACTTATACCATCATGAGAACGTGTGTTAAGTGATCCTATTGCCTACTATGAAAAAGATATACACACATAAAAATAAATCTTTTATTTCATAGTTTTGATATCGGCTGGCACTTCGGCCAAAAGGCCGCCTGAATATGCATTGCAATGTGATATCTTGGAGAAAAATCTATAATTTTGTTAATCGGTCTTGGTTTAAGTATATATTTTAGTGGCGCAAACAAATCTATTTTTTATCACTTTTGCTCTCGCTTCAGTACAAGGAACCAGACTGGAGGAAAAGTGGCCATCAGACCAAACCTAAACAAAAAGCACCAGTTTTGTATAAATGGATCGAAGTGGTAACCGTAGCCGCTAGGTGAAAAGTACTGTTCTTCGAATCTGCTGTGAACAGTGCTGTCGTTGAGAATTTTCAAAAAGCGATCAATAGGGATTTTACTTTTATGCTACACTTCCACACAGAAGCGTACCACAAACTTTGTGTAGCAAGACCGCACCAAAATTATACATTGAACTGATCCGTTAAAGTCAAGCTTTTAGCAATGCACCTTTTAATTGAAATTTTAAACAGCTATTAGCTGTAAATCAATTTAAAAGGACTAATAAAAATCCTTCTCTACATTAAAACACCCAAAAAACTATGGTCATATTCACAATCAATGTTATGTATGTAGGCTTTTTAAAATAATTTGCTATGGACAGTATGTCAAAAAAGCTGTAAACAATTTTGAAGTATAGGTAACTATATTTCGACTTTGAATACGCACCTCTATTTTTAAGTTATGGATTTCTTATAAATTGGAAAGGATATAATTTCTGAATCATATTTCTATAGATACTTCTTAAAATAATCAAGTGATGTTTATGACAGGGTAAAATATTGAGCCCCAAAATAGTTCTAAAAATATTTGAAATAGTATTCAGAGGAGCAAAATGTTCTAAAAAGGATCAAATCTCCGCAAAGCGACACAAAGGCAACACTGTATGTATGTACATGTAAAAAGGGTGGCAGCCCTGCAATACTCGGATAATAGCCATACACTCCAGTTATTGGTATCATTGAAATCAAGAAGTCAAGTCGTTATCCAATCGTTGAAGTTGAAAGTCGAAGAGAGAATCGTCGGTCGTTAAGTAGTAAAAGTCGTGTCATTTAAGTTGAACTATTAAGTTGAATATTTTCAAATCTAAGTTAATTATCTAATTTTCACTACCAAACTATTAATTGTAATTTATTGAATTCATCGAACATTGAATATTTAATCAATAAGCAACTTTAAACAATAATTATTACTACTTATTATTACATGGGGGCTGAACCTACACACAATTAAAATAATTTTTCTCCTAACGGAACTAATACAAAAGAAAGATAACAGTTTAAAATGTCCAATATCGTATGATGCTACTAAGATCTGGAAAGGGAATAATATCAGAAATAGGTGGTGCAAATTTAACAGAGAGTGAAACCGAAGAAGAAAAAGGTGGTCTAATTACTATTAATAACGAAGTATCTCAAGAAGTCCTAACAGAAAGCGAAAGTGAAAATAACTTAGACAAAAAAACATCAATAATAGCAAAATGCCTAATAAGGATCCAACCGCAGTTGATACAGAAAAAGATAATGGAAATGTCGAACTTTAACGTTTATTAACGGAGAAGCTCTGCAGCAATGCAAAAAGTTCCATTGCAATGCATAAAGTTCCATTTCCAAAATCGTATGCCAGTAAAATTGTGGCTACAGAATTTCGAAGAAAATGCAGAAGCATATGAGTTAAACGAAAAACAAAAGTATGTAAACGCAGGAATCAAAATGAAGGGCACAGCGAAACTCTTCCTAGAGACAATTGCGATAGCAAATTATAATACTCTACGCGAGGCACTTATAGCAGAATTTGATAAACATTTAAGCAGCGCTGGAATCCATCAGCAATTAAGAGGTAGGGAAAAGAAAGACTCCGAGAGTATGCACGAATATGTTTTACATATGCGAAAGCTTGCTGCCATAGGCAACGTGGACCAAACGTCAATCATCCGATATATTGTCGAAGGGTTAAAACTTCGAAACGAGTTGAAATGCCTTCTGTTTAATGCGAAAACCTATAAAGCGCTTATGGAACAATATGAAATTATCGAAACTACGAACAACAGCAAACAGAGCAGCGAAATAGCTTTTTCAACAACAGCAACAGCGCGCAAAAACAGCGAACAAGTTGGAGATATAGATAATAGTAGTGAGCGCAAGCAGCGCTGCTAAAATTGCGGATCTACAAAACATATGAGACCAGAATGTAAAGAAGAAACGAAATGTTTCAAATGCAATGGAAGTGGTCACATTGCGAAAAACTGCACAAAGCAAAACGTCAACCTTATTTCCAAGAGACTCAAGCAAATGAAAATAGGTGGGAACGAGTTGGATTGTCTTGTGGATACTGGAGCTGAAGTTACGCTTATGAACTTTAGTACTTATAAAAATATGTTTGCCGACTATTTTTTAAAATCAAGCGACATGAAGTTGTTCGGTTTAGGCAACAAAAATACAAGTGTTCGCGGTATGTTTACAGCCATGATTGAAGTAGACGATTTAAAAACAGAACACGATATTTTGGTTGTAGATGACAACAATTTGATGTTCAATGTGTTTATAGGTTTTGATTTCATCGAAAAGTTTACTTTAACTCTGTGTACGAATGGGTACACATTCACCGAGAAGACAGCAGTAGTTAATACAGCAGCAGTTTTTAATGTTAATGGGTTGGATGAAATCGATGTTCCACCTAAATATAGAACAATTGTTGATCAAAAGATTCGAAATTATACACCAAAAAATCACAAAATAGAATGTCCTGTCTAGCTGAAAATAGTTCCTAGTAGCGAGCAAATTTGCATTAGAGAAAATCCAAGCCGGCTATCAGCAGCGGAGAACGCAGTTGTAAAAAAACAAGTTGAAGACTGGCTACGAGAAGGTGTAATTCGTGAGTCTACGTCTGACGTTGTCAGTAAAGTGGTGCTGGCAAAGAAGAAGGATGGCACATTCAGGATATGCATCGACTATAGAAAGCTTAATCGCCTAGTTTTAAAAGATCGTTTTCCAGTGCCCATTGTAGAAGATGTTTTAGAGAAAATGCAAAGTGCCAAGTTTTTCACGGTTATGGACTTGAAGAACGGTTTTTTTCATGTGCCAGTTGAGGAGGCAACTAAAAAGTATAACGCTTTTATCACCAGGTAGGGCGTTTTTGAATTTAACAAAGCACCTTTCGGCTTTTGCAATTCGCCTGCGGTGTTCGTACGATATCTCAACATAATATTTCAGAACTTAAGTAACGAAGGTATAATGGAGCTGTACATTGATGATATAGTTGTATTCGGGCAATGTGCGGAATCGTGCCTATCGAATGTACAAAAGGTTCTGGAATGTGCGCAGTTGTATGGACTAGAAATAAAGTGGTCAAAATGCCAATTCTTACAGAGTCGCATAAATTTTCTAGGGCACATTATACAAGATGGCAAAGTATCGCCTGGTCATGAGAAATTGAAAGCAGTTAAAAACTTTCCTACACCAAATAATATCAAAAGTGTGCAAGCTTTTTTGGGGTTGACAGGGTACTTTCGAAAGTTCGTGCAATATTATGCGTTGATGGCAAAACCATTAACTCAGCTATTGAAGCAAGACGCAGAGTTTAAAATTGGGCACGAACAACTGACAGCAGTAGCTACGTTGAAAGAGGCATTGGTAAAAGAGCCCGTTTTAAAAATTTTTAAGCAATCGGCGAAAACACAACTTCATGTAGACGCATCGGAGTATGGTTTTGGGGGAGTGCTGCTACAAATGCATGATGGCAAATGGCATCCGGTATATTACTGGAGCAGAAAAACTACGCCATATGAAGAGAAGCAACACAGCTATATTTTGGAAGTAAAAGCTGCATACCTGGCAACAAAACGGTTACGCCATTACCTGCTTGGCAAAGAGTTCGTTCTGGTAACAGATTGCGCCGCGTTCAAGCAGACGGCTACCAAGTAAGACGTTCCACGCGAAGTCGCCCAATGGCTAATGTATTTGCAGGACTTCAATTTTTAAACTGAACACCATGTTGGCAGTAGAATGAATTATGTGGACTAAGTCGCTATCCAGTTTATTTTATCTCATTAGAGATTAGCAAGGCTGTTGCGAGCGCAACAAAGTGACGAACATTTAAAAGCAGTAGCCGAAATTCTTACGAAAAACGCATACGGAGATTTTGTTATAAAAGATGGGTTAATTCATAAACAGTTGAATGGAAATGATGTTTTAGCAGTCCCAAAAAGATTGGAGAAGGAAATCGTAGAAAAGGCGCATAATATCGGGCATATGGGTGTGCAGAAAACTATGCACGCAATTCAACAAAACTACTTTATACCTCATTTGGAGCAGAAGGTTAGGCAACACATTTCCAACAGTATTGAGTGCATATTACATAATCGGAAAATAGGGAAACAAGATGACTTCCTTCATGTGATAAACAAGGGTGATGCACCACTATGTACTATACACGTCGACCATCTAGGGCCGTTAGACGCCACATCAAAGTGCTACAAATACATTTTTGCAATAGTGGATGGTTTTAGTAAATTCATTTGGTTATTTGCAACAAAGTCGACAGATGCAGCAGATGTTGTAAAACACCTGACAACATGGGTGGATATATTCGGCAACCCACAAAGGATCGTTAGCGATAAGGGTTCAGCGTTCACTTCGAAGGCATTTAAAGAGTTCTGCAGCCCACATAACGTTGAGCATGTCGAAACGACTGTAGGTGTTCCAAGAGACAATGGCCAAATTGAACGAGTAAACCGAGTCGTCATATCGGTTTTGGCAAAGTTATCATCAACCGAAACAAGCAGATGGTACAAGTATATACGACAGGTACAGAAAGCGATTAATGCGCATGTCCACGCATCAACTAAATTCACGCCGTTCGAAGTTTTGTTCGGAGTAAAAATGCGTAGCGAGGCACAGCCAGATTTGGTAAGAGCTATTGAAGAAGAAATATTAACTTTATTTTCAGATGAACGACAAAAGGTCAGAGTAAACGCGAAAGAGGCCATAGCAAAAGCACAAGCACAGTATAAAAAGAGCTATGACAAAAAACGCAAACCTCATGCTGGGTATAAAAAGCTTGATCTCGTAGCAATAAGAAGACCCAATTTTTAGCTGGAAAAAAGTTCAGCAATAAGTACATCGGCCCATTCAAAATTATCGACGTGAAACAGAATCGCAGATATGATGTAGAAAAAGTTGCAGATTTCGAGGGACCAAAACACACGTCCACAAGTGCAGATAACATAAAACCATGGAAGTACCAAGACGATGTTGGTGATTTATCATCTGAGACAGATGATGATCAGGATGGCCGGGTGTAAAAGCGTGGCAGCCCTGCAATACTCGGATAATAGCCATGCACTCCAGTTATTGGTATCATCGAAATCAAGAAGTCAAGTCGTTATCCAGTCGTTGAAGTTGAAAGTCGAAGAGAGAATCGTCGGTCGTTAAGTAGTAGAAGTCGTGTCATTTAAGTTGAACTATTAAGTTGAATATTTTCAAATCCAAGTTAATTATCTAATTTTCACTACCAAACTATTAATCGTAATTTATTGAATTCACCGAACATTGAATATTTAATCAATAAACAACTTTAAACAATAATTATTACTAATTATTATTACATACATATGTATTTCAAAAAATCTATCTTTGATTGTCCGCAACCGTTCATGAAAAACCCCATCTGAGAGATAAATTCTAAAAATTCTTACTGAAAGCTAAAAATTTGCATGAAAATTCGCGGAATTTTCCCGAATTTTCTAAAAAGTCTTCAGTATATATTTGCATTGTTGGGGTTATATAATAATACATATTTTTATAAACATATCGAAAATAATGAAATTCGATGCAAAACTTAGTAAAACTGAAAAAATCTGAGTGCTGATGACTTTTGTAGATGAATGTAGATATGTATGTGTGTTTGTATTGAAAATTTTAAGGTCACTTTATCTTACTTAAAAAGTTGACTTAAATCGACACCCCTCCCAAATCGTGCTGGATCCGCCCCTGGGAGGACGTCGATTTCACTAACAAGTTGGTTGACTCCTTCTTTGCTCAAAAGGTTGCTGTTAATAATGCCAGCTTTAGCCATCTGGCAGGCGCGGATTAGCTAGTTAACATCCTCTTTTAAAATGGTTATCCTGTGCTGGATTGTTTGCTCTAGTTTTTCCAGGTGCCATCGATCAAGGACATAGTCACGATTCCATTTAGCTTCTGCAATAATTCATTAGTCTTTTTGAAAATGGCATCGTTTACCTTATACTGTGTTTCGTTGTTTCTGTTAAGTGAGTCTTCGTTTCAAAGGACTTCGTCCCAACCTGTGGCGTCAGGTGAGCCAGCGATACACTTCCAAGCAGACCCAATCCAGTTAATGAATCGCCTTGATCTTCCGGATTTATGGCCAATTAGCTCGCTGAGCTGTGTGCAGATTCTCTTCAATTGGAAAAATTGTACCTCTGTTGTTGAAGTTGTTTCATTTAGCATCCCTAGTGATAGCTCAACCTGATTTGTTACTAAGCCGTAGCGCTCCAAGTGAATGGTGTGAAAAAGCTTAATGTGTCCATCGATGACCCAGCCGTACCCATCACGTATAGTAGCCAATGGAGAGTCTATCTTGAATATATCATACGAATTTACAGTTGCGCAGAGGCAGATGCTATGAAGTAGAAAAATCATTAAGCTAATTTGTTAGTACTCTTCCCATATCCACTTACGTGTGTTTTAATTCTAATATTAATTTCTACTCTACAGGATTTTACACATTCATTCATTCATACAGTGAATCGATTAAAACTATGTAAAATTATTATTATCATTATTTTAGAATATTGTTGTTGTTGTTGTTGTAGCGATTAGGTTACTCCCCGAAGGCTTTGGGGAGTGTTATCGATGTGATGGTCCTTTGCCGGATACAGACCCGGTACGCTCCGGTAACACAGCACCATTAAGGTGCTGGCCCGACCATCTCGGGAACGATTTATATGGCCACATTAAACCTTCAGGCCACCCCTCCCTGCCCACCCCAAGTTCCATGAGGACCTTGGGGTCGCCAGAGCCTCGTCCGTTAGTGAAACGGGATTCGCCGCTCGAAGGTGAGGTTGACAATTGGGTTGGAGAAGCTATATATTTCCCTACACAACCCTTTGAATCCCATTATTACTGCTTTCATATACAACATACTTTCAAATTATTTTAGGATATTTATACTAGTTGTGTTGCACGGGTGGAAGAGTTGGAAAAGAAATTAGTGTTTGAGAGATGTTATTAGTTTTCTTTTTTTAAAGGGTTTTGTGGGGTCAAGTAGTGAAGTAGGATCAATGAAATTTTTTCGAGTCCTTTCTTTTAGAGTTAGTATGTTAGTTGATTAGTGCTAGGTTAGTAGTTTCTGTTTTCATTTTTCTTGAGGATGCCATTTCCTATTTTTTGTTTGTTTGTTTGGTTGTTGAACGCTTTTATGCGTTTTGTTAGTTATTATTTAGTAACAGTTAGTAACTGTGTAAAAATATTTTCATATTTTTGGCAGTGCGCACACTGTTATTAAAAAAAATCGTATATTTTGCACCGGAATATAGGCGATTTCCCAGCTCAACGAAGGTTCGTGATAATCCCTTTTAATCATAAGCGTTGTAATTTCAAATGACCTACTCGTGGCACGAGTGACTTCACTTCAATTAAAGCAGAGACCTTGTGGTGGAGTTGAACCATACCGATCGTCGCATTCGAACTGCCGAGTTGTTTGGAGTTGAACCAACATCTGACTCTGATTGGCTACAAATGATTTGTACCCAAAGCCCTGAGTCCCAAGGATCTAAGCATAGGATTTGCCTTCTGACCAATATTATCCTAGACGTTTTTTACGTCTGTTTTGTGGAATTTTTTCTCACTTTCCGTACCAATGATTACGTTTCTGTTTTCAGCAACAGTTTCCTCTTTGTACAGTGGCTTTTGTTTAGCTTTTATCTGTTTATTCGCAATAAATAATTTTTCTTCGGCACTGAAGGTGCGTGGGGTAGAACGTTTATTGTTCAACCTAGCTCTCCTGACCTCCTACTCCGCTTCCAATAACGCTTTAACGTCCTCATACGTTTTCTCTCTGAAGTCCGCCAATCCCTGGTAATTGATTCTAGAAGTCCTGTTAAGGAAAACGTCTGATGGCTTTTGCTTAATAACAGATTGAACGGTATTATTGTACCGGTCCACTGCTATCGAGACGCGTTCCTTCGCAGATAATCTACTAAGTTCAACAGAAATGCAGCGGTATATGTCAATCAAGGTTGCAAGGGCGTAGGCAGGGCGGCAAGTGCCCACCCTAAATTCATGAAGTCTTATAAAACTTTTTTTATTTATACAATTGCTTTTATTTTTTTGCCGTTTTTAATTTTAGTGGGATGATTTTTTTTATTTTTTGCGCTTGGCAAAATTACATACTCAGTTGAGAGCTATGGAGACAACATAAGGGAAAATAACCATGTAGGAAAATGAACAGAGGGTAACCCTGGAATGTGTTGGTTGTACGATATGGGTATCAAATGAAACGTGTTAATGAGTATTTTAAAAGGGAGTGGGCCTTAGTTCTATAGGTGGTCGCCTTTTCGAGATATCTCCATAAAGGTGGACCAGGGGTGACTCTAGAATATGTTTGTACGATATGGGTATCAAATTAAAGGTATTAATGCGGGTTTTAAAAAGGGAGTGGTGGTAGTTGTATATGTGAAGGCGTTTTCCAGATATCGACCAAAATGTGGACCAGGGTGACCCAGAACATCATCTGTTGGATACCGCTAATTTATTTATATATGTAACACCATGAACAGTATTCCTGCCAAGATTTCAAGGGTTTTTTTATTTCGCCCTGCTGAACTTTTTCATATTCTTCTACTTAATATGGTCGGTGTCACACCCATTTTACAAAGTTTTTTTCTAAATTATATTTTGCGTCAATAAACCAATCCAATTACCATGTTTCATCACTTTTTTCGCATTTGGTATAGAATTATGGCATTTTTTTCATTTTTCGTAATTTTCGATATCGAAAAAGTGGGCGTGGTCATAGTTGGATTGCGTCCATTTTTTATACCAATACAAAGTGAGTTCAGATAAGTATGTGAACTGAGTTTAGTAAAGATATATCGATTTTTGCTCAAGTTATCGTGTAAACGGCCGAGCGGAAGGACAGACGGTCGACTGTGTATAAAAACAGGGCGTGGCTTCAACCGATTTCGCTCTTTTTCACAGAAAAAAGTTATCGTCCTAGAATCTAAGCCCCTACCAAATTTCACAAGGATTGGTAAATTTTTGTTCGACTTATGGAATTAAAAGTATCCTAGAAAAATTAAATTAAAAAGGGCGGAGCCACGCCCATTTTGAAATTTTCTTTTATTTTTGTATTTTGTTACACCATATCATTACTGGAGTTGAATGTTGGTATAATTTACTTATATACTGTAAAGATATTAAATTTTTTGTTAAAATTTGACTTAAAAATTTTTTTTTTAAAGTGGGCGTGGTCGTTCTCCGATTTTGCTAATTTTTATTAAGCATACATATAGTAATAGGAGTAACGTTCCTACCAAATTTCGTCATGATCTCTTCAACGACTGCCAAATTACAGCTTGCAGAAATTTTAAATTACCTTCTTTCAAAAGTGGGCGGTGCCACGCCCATTGTCCAAAATGTTACTAATTTTCTATTCTGCGTCATAAGTTCAACTCACCTACCAAGTTTCATCGCTTTATTCGTCTTTGGTAACGAATTATCGCACTTTTTCGGTTTTTGGAAATTTTCGATATCGAAAAAGTGGGCGTGGTTATAGTCCGATATCGTTCTTTTTAAATAGCGATCTGAGATGAGCTCTGCTCAACTGAGTATAAAAATAAGTTGAATTTTCTAATAATAAATTACAAAGATGGACATACGCGAATTTTTTAAAGGTAAGATGTTTACTACTGATAACCTTAGCACTTTTAGCCACAGTGGCTACCATTTAGTTAAATTTGGACACATTTATATAAAATTGCAGTCTGCAATTAACCTTGGTAATTCTAAAAGAGGGGCCAACACGTTATTCGGGCAGAGTTTGCTGGAATTTTGAGATGGTGAATTTTCTGCCGCCCGCTTTTGAAATGCATTTTACACACTTTTTTGATGTATTATTGTTTGTTTTATACAAGTTACACGCATAAGTACCATAATACGGCACACCCTACGATAACGTGGCTAAGCATGTAACTTATTTAGTTCAATAAGATAAAGTCGCTGACGCGGCACACGCGCAACCATCGATCAGGTCACCTTACGTTAGTTATGGGAATTGCACGCTAAGCAATTCCTGTCTACACGCTCGAGCAGTTCTGGGTAAAGCATGGGTACTGCAATGTAAACATTTTAGTTAGACTAAGAAGTTATTTAAGTAAGTTGCAACGTATGTTTAGAGCAGTAGTTAATTAGCGTGCAAGTGGCACGAATAAAGAAGTTGTGACGTTAATCTGAAATCTTTCCTTGTTTCATTTCACAAGTATCGGAGGACAGTGAGTTCCTCCGCACCTCTAATTTTTTTATATCTCCCACGAGACGGGAGATAACTGGCGCCCGAGCTTCGGAGTGCAGGGTTTGCGTCGCGTGTGTTAAGTGAAAAGTGCAAGAAAAATAGAGAAATTTGAAAATTCCCCAATCTAACAGGGAAAAGTGAAAGAGAAAGAGAGAAAATTGAAAATTCTCCAATCTAAACGCAAAAAAAATCCTCAAATGAGACATTGGATTGTGTAGGTCACACGTATATTTTCTTACAGTTCTTATCTTTTCAGCATACCTAATCATGAATGCCGACGAAATGAGAAGTCGCTGACTGAAATGAAAGGCGCCGTGAACACCTTCCTTGCTCAGCTAAGGAGATTCGAAGAACGCCTCAAAAGCGTAGAATCGACAAACGCTGACCAGTCCATACAAGGACTTAGCAAACCCTAGAGAGACTAGAAAGTAGGGTAGAAGAGGTTCGTTGGCAATCTGTCGATAGCGAGGCAACACCAGTAGAAGGGCCTCTCGTGACTCCTCAGACGGAGCAGGATCTCAAAGAAATAGCGAGGTTACCAGATTGTGTGAAAGAACATCAAGTGTTTGATGGATCTCGGGAGCACTATACCTCCTGGATCCATAGTGTAGAACAAGTCTTAAGTGATTATAAGCCCGTTCGGCAAAAGCCAATATATAGGGCAATTTTAAGGCACATAAGATGCAAGATTAGGGGAGCGGCAGATGCCGCCTTGGTGTCTCACAATATTTTTGATTCGGATTAGAAGAAAATCAAGGAGATTCTCTCCTTGCATTATGCGGACGTTAGGGATATCGAAACCCTTGATCAGCAACTTACCCTCATGACCCAGGGGCGACAAAAGTTGTCCGAATTCTATGCCCAAATAAACAAGCAATTGTCACTCAAGGTAAATACGAGAAGCACTGATAAATATATGCACACAGAAACGGTGAAGGCATTGGCCGAGGCACATAGACGAAGAGCCTTGGATGTCTTTATCAGGGGGCTAAACGGCGACTTGCCGACCTTGCTTCTTATGCAGAAGCCACAATCCTTACCTGAGGCATATTCGTAATGCCTCAAGTTCATGAACGTGGATCGGCGAAATGCTATTTACCGCCCCCCCACAGGCATTAAACAGAAGTGGCCGAATGTTCGGCGATTCGTACCAAACTCCATCACAGCGATATTTTCCTCCCGGCAGCACCGACTACTCTGGCACACTGCAGAATCCAGCCCTGAACCATTCAAGGGACAATAATGCAGCCCACTCCAATGGGAGCTTTGCAGACCGACATCAAATCAGAGGGGATTCAACTCCCCATACGCTAGGGCAGGGCAAACCAGGAATAGCCACCAATCTGCGCAAAGCTGGCGCAACAACAGTGACCCCCCCCCCCCCCCCCCCCCACGGCTTTAAGAGTGGATGCCGGTGCATCATCTCAAACCCGCCAGACAGGAAATTCCAAGTTCTCTAGGTACGACGGGCTAAGGAAAAGTCAGTTTCCAACAAAATTTTCAAACAACGAAACCAAAAATTGTTTCATCTAGTGGCCGTAGACGAAGAGGAGGGAGAAGATGCCTCCAGCGAACAAAAAGATTCAACATTTGACCAACTAAATTTTACAATGGGAGCCTCGTGTCCGGTGTACCATATTTAGAGTACGTCACTCAGGGTCAAAGTATATCAGAGTTCTTAGTTGACACCGGCGCAAACAAAAACTACATTTGCGAGCGCGTAGCTTTAAACACTACCCCAGTGGAAGAACCATTCCACATAATCTCGCCGGGGGGAAAAATCAAAATCGACAAGAAAGTTTGCGGAATTTTTTTCAGTTTGTTGGTAGGGATCTGCCGACTACATTCTTTGTCCTTCCCGGTCTAGAATCATTTGACGGGATAATAGGGGATGATACTCTCTCAGAAATTAAAGCGGTGTTAGATAGGGAACTCAATACCTTCATCCTTAAACCAGACATCCTTCTGCCTCTTAAGCGAAAGACTGCGCAACAAGTTAACTCCATTAATATGGACATCCCCCTTGACAACTATGTCACCGAACATACGAAAAGCAAGCTATATGGGATACTAGAAAAGTACGAAACTTTATTCGGTCCAGTCGACCAATCCACGGAAATCCAAACCAACCTCCAGGCTGAGATAAAAACAGTAACGGAAAACCCCATTTACACCAAAAGCTATCCCTACCCTGTCAATATGCGTGGAGAGGTCGAAAGACAAATTCATGAGCTGCTTTCACAAGGCATCATCCGTCCGTCAAAGAGTCCCTATAACTCCCCCCTATGGATTGTCCCAAAGAAATCCGGCTCGGATGAAGAAAAGAAATACCGGATGGTCATTGGTTTTAAAAGGTTAAACTCCGTAACGATTCCCGATACATATCCCATCACGGACATCAACGGGACTATTGCCAGCCTTGGCGAAGCCAAATATTTCACCACACTGGACTTAACGTCAGGATTCCACCAAATCCCAATGAAAAAGTGTGCCATACCTAAAATGGCATTTTCCACCACGAATTGAAAATATGAATTCCTGCGACTTCCTTTCGGGCTAAATAATGCGCCTTCTATCTTCCAAAGAATGATAGACGATGTCCTCAAAGAATTTATAGGTCGAATTTGTTTTGTATATATCGACGATATAATTATCTTCAGCGAGGACGAGGCCACCCATTTGGAGGACAGCGAAACAATTCTTTTTAGACTGCTAGACGCGGGACTCAAAGTTATCCTCAAAAAAACACAGTTTCTAAAAAGCAGCTTGGAATGTCTGGGTTACATTGTAACCTCCGAAGGAATCCTGCCAGATCCTAAGAAAATAAATTCGATAAGAAATCTATTTCCACCCTCAAATCTAAAAGAGCTCAAAAGTTTTTTAGGTTTAACTTCTTACTATAGGAAATTTATTCGGGACTAAGCCAAAATTGCGAAACCGCTCACTAACCTCACAAGTCCATAGCGCAGAACAGGATAACACAGACCTGGTCCCCTTCGTGGAAGTACCACTAAATGTTTTCAGAAACCAAATTGTGTTCGGGGCAGACTTCAAATCAACGAAGAACCGCACCCTGGACACTCACGCCACTACGTAGGGATAGAAAACATTAGTGAAAACGAACTAATTAGCATTTTGAAAGAAAAACTGAGCCCAAATGTCATCGATGGTATCAAAATACCGGAAGATCAGTTAGGCCTATTACAGAGATTTTATTTAGACCATTTTACCAACTATAAGGTACGAATAGCGCAAACCCTTGTGGAGGACTTAAGAAATCCCGATAGTGTGTGTGAGGCAATAACAAAGGAGCTCAAGAGGGGTCACCGTAATGCCACGGAGAATAGGAAATAACTTCTTGAGCGTTGCTATTTTCCCAAGATGAGCAGTCAAATTAGGAAATATGTACTGGCTTGTGAGACGTGTAAACTCAGTAAGTATGACAGGCACCCCCATAGGCCAGAATTACAGGCTACACCAATCCCATCGCGACCATGCGAGATCCTTCACTAGGATATATTCGAAATTCAGGGGGAAAAGTTTTTTGAGTTACATCGATAATTTTTCTAAATTCGCATAGCTTTTTCACATCAGAAACAAAGGAACCCTGCACCTTACGCAAAAAATAGTGAAACTTCTGCACTATTTCACCACCCATAGAATTTTAGTCACTGATAATGAACGTGGATTGATTAGCCCTGTTGTACAAAGCTTGTTAGAATATCTAGGAATTCAGCTTTACCGCACCCCAACTCAGAACAGTGAGGTGAACGGCCAAATCGAGAGATTTCACTCTACGTTACTTGACATTTTTAGATGCCTAAAGGCGGAGAATGAAGCCCTCAGGGCCAAGGAACTTGTTATCATAGCTGTAGATCGCTATAATAATTCAGTCCACTCGGTAACGAACAAAATACCAACAGACATTTTTTTTAATCGCTCAAAAGCCTACAACTTCCAAGAACTTCTTGACCAGAGCAGAAAATTGAATATCCAAATTAAAGCACTATTGAGGGAAAAGCAAATAGCTCAGATAAAAAGAAACAAAAAAAAGGATGCTACCGGAGCGTTATGACGAAAATTACGTCATATACGTGAAGGTTAAGCAAATAAAGGGGAAGCAAAAACCTCTATACAAGAAAGAAGTCGTTTCAAAAGACAATAAAGTTTCGGTCACCACACTTAGTGGGAAAAAAATTCATAAACTCCACATTAAAAATATAAAAAGAAGGGGACAAACTACCACCACACAATAAAACAAACAAACATTCAAAAAATATGAAAAGAAATTATAAAAGATCTGGCACCAAGAGGGAGTTTATCTAACAAGAGCGGGCTTGTAAGTGGGACAAATCGTGCCTTAGTAGCGTCGCAGTGCCATCGAATTTGACAAATGGCTACACTACTTCCAAACGGGATTCTGGCGATCTCCCCATAGCTGGTTCGAGAAATGTTAACACCTCTGGTCCAGGAGAAAAAAGGAAAATTTGAGCTTATGCGCCTAATCCGCTAAGCAAATATTTATTTAATTCTCTGCGCCTAATCCGTAGATGAAAAAGGAAAAAAAGAAAAATTTGAGCTTATGCGCCTAATCCGATAAACAAATATTTATTTAATTCTCTGCGCCTAATCCGTAGATGAAAAGAAAAAAAGAAAAATTTGAGCTTATTGTTGAAATAATCTGGCAACTCGAATAGCTGTTATACGTCTTTGTTCTATCTCTTTATCATATAATTTTTTCCTATTGTAATGAGACAGTTTTTTCTAGTTAGTTGTTACGATCACTCAAGTCGATGAGACTTTAATAATAATAAACATCTTTGAATTTACTTCTACGAATACTTTTATTTCGCGGTTACGCCAAAAGGTAACGACCTCTAAATCTAACAAAAGGTTATGGGCCCAGGTGGACCTAAGACGCGAAGCCAAAGTAAAGTAGAAGAACAAGAGATAGCTGAGGGATCAAGTTCGACGGATGACGACGTGTTTGAAGACACTTTACTGCAACCAGAGTCGATAAAATCCGAACAAGTGTCACGTGAGCATATTATAAGTGAACTCCCAGATATGGCAAATGGGCTATACGCTATTGAAAAGCTCGATGAGCATAATTATGACTCATGGTGCGTGCAAATGCGTGGAGTGCTAATTCATTCGGATCAGTGGAAAGTCGTGTCTGGTAAACTAGCACGGACTGATGACAATGCTGAAGAGTGGTATACGTTAGATGAGAAAGCGCTCGCTACAATGGTTTTGTCAGTCAAACCAACACAACTGAACCACATTAAAAATTGCAAGCAATCCAAGGAAGCGTGGGAAAAATTGGAGTCCATCTATAAACCCAAAGGTCCTGCTAGAAAAGTTACCCTATATAAAAGTCTGTTGAATCTCCGTTTGTCGGATGACGGTAATATGCTACAATTTTTAAACTCATTTCAAGACATTGTTGAGAAATTAGCAGAGGTCGGAATTGCCATAAACAATGAGATGTTGGTCATCATACTTCTATCGAGTCTGCCAAACCATTTTGAAAGCTTCGTGATTGACATGGAAACAAGAGATGAACTACCGGAATACAGCGTATTAAAAGTGAAACTTCTAGAAGAATACGAGCGAAGAAATAATCGAAACAATAAAGAAAGCATTCAGCATGCATTTTCTGCTCAGAACAACAACAATAATAGAGCTCAACATCGAATGGACAAAAATAAGAACCCTAATGATTCTACTTCTACTTTGCATGGAAACTGTAAGGCGAAAAATAATGTTAAATGCTACCATTGTCATAAACGCGGGCACTATGCTTACAACTGTAAATCGAAAAAACCAAAAGAACAAAAAGAATCGAAGGAAAGCTCATATTATGCACAAGCTAACACAGCAATCACAAATATCAACAACTACTACAATTGCGAAAACCGGTCTGAGTGGATTGTGGATAGTGGTGCCACATCACATATGTGTAACAACAAAGATTTTTTTGTTTCAATGGAAAAAGTAGAGGAAATGGTGTCGATTCCTGGAAATCAAATCGTCACAGCAGTAGGAAAGGGAGATGTGAAATTGACAACGGCAAATGGCAAATTACTGCTCAAAAATGTCTTGTATGCTCCCACATTCCAACATAACTTTTTCTCAGTTATAAAGTGTGTTAAAAACGGCGCGAAGGTGACATTTTCAGACCAGGGTGTTGTTGTAAAAGATAAACATTGCAATGGTATAACCTTGAAAGCAAATATCAAAAATGATTTGTTTGTGTTTGAGAGTACAATGCAGTCGGCGTATTCGTGTGTATTGCAAGAAAATATGTGGCATTTGAGGCTGGGACATGTAAATTTCGGATGTTTGCATCAAATGAAAACAAAACAGTTAGTGCGCGGATTAGAAAAAGCACATTTTAAGGAAAATAATTCGTGTGTTACATGCATGCGCAGCAAAATTCACACGCAACCGTTCCCACAACAATCTGAAAGTAAAGCCAGAGAATTTAAACACAATGAGAAGGCGTTTTTGCTAGATTCCAACTTTTTTGCATGTGAACACGTCTTGCACTTCACCACACACAATCCAATTTCAATGTTAACCAGTTAACAGCAGAAAATTCTCTGTCAACAGTTTCAGCTGGTGTATAAATTCTCTGGATTTTCTCTTAATATGATTTCTTTGTGGGAATATAGGTATTTAATAGGATTAATTAAATTTAAATTTTATTACTTGTAGCAATATATTTGCTTGTTTTATGATTTAATATGAATTTGAACTTAATTAATATAATAATAGCAATATATTTGCTTGTTTTATGTTGCAGCAAATTGCAGAAATTTTGCTTATTTCTTTACAAACAAAAACCTTTTCATATACCCAAAATATGCCCTTTCATGAAATGTAAATTAATCATACATTTATGAATTATCCCATCCCTTTTTGTTAATAAATTAAAATGTTAGGAAAATGTATGCAAATTGAAATATGCATGCAAATAGTGTTTTGCCGACGGCATTTGCACACTTGGAATTTCTGTGCACACGAAATCCATTGCATATTTATAAAACGTTCATTTGCATAAAATGTATGCATATTAACCATGAAGTATGAATTATTAATAAATTGAAAAATTGAAATAAATAAAATACTTGATAACAATTGAATAAATAAAAAATTATTTAGTTATTATTTGGACTATGGGTGGGAGGGGAGGTACCTATAAAGAAATTTCCTAAAGCATTTTATATGTGTTATTCAGTACAATGATGTAAGTACCTATGTACTTGAATATTTTCAAAGGCAGGTTTGATAAGCCAAGTCAAACTTAAATACTTTTGACCTGCCTCAAATCAACCCTTAAATATGTATGTAAATAAGACCAACAATACACAAAAGACATGTGCCTGTTGATCAAATGTTGAGCATTGTATCATTGAATATATATGTATGAAAATACAAACCAAAGCAAAAAAGTACAAATGTACATACATATATACATATTCAATAATACTCCAATTAAAGGCAGACATGTATAAAAAGCTTGGTCGCTTTGATGCTGTGGCAGTGTCTTAAGTTATTAATAAAACAACTTGTCGCTTTCCGCGTTATACTATGTTCAAACAGAAAAATAAATTGAGGCTATTTCGATTTAAATTGAGGGGTGTTCATATAACTCTATTTAGCTTACACAATAGTAATTTGATAGCTGGTTGGCTCATCTCTACAGTAACAACATATCTTTGTTGAGACTGTCAAAATGTGCGTGTTGGTATTAGGTGAATTCAATGGAATGAAAACATTAAACTTTGAAATTTTTGTGTTTTGTAAGAAAATGTGTTCAATGTTTTGGTTTTATTTTGATTTTGACATCTTCTTTTGACAATCCCTACTCCAGTGAAATGAAAGACATAAAATCAGCTGATGAAATGCGCCAACCATATAGTTCAGCTATGCGTAACTGACGTTTATATATACTCAATAAACACACTTTACAATGATGCATTTGCAGTTTGAAACAATTTATTATGCAATTTTTTTTAAATTGGCAATTTATTATTACAATTTATTATATGACAAATTGCGTAATAAATTGCCCAAACAGTATAAATTGGCAATTTGGTGTGTGTTTGAACCTAGTATTATGAAGCGACCAAATCAATTATGGCAATCCGCGTATACGGCCATGGATATGTAAATATCAATGCTCGTAGCAATTAGCCGACGAAATACAATAGGCACGAGCCAAATTATGTGTCGTCGGTGGTTAAAAGTGTTTCCGTTTATACCTTTAATAACTCACAGCTAAAAGGGGAATTTATTATAAAATTAAAATAAACGAATTTATTGCTCTTTTGCGAAATAATGTTACATTTCTTCGCAAAATTACTTTAATTTATTTCGCCGCTCCCATATATTAATTTTTATCTATGAAAATAATGTAAAATTCTTAATTTGTACTGACATGTGATAAACAAGTCAGCATATACAGTATGACGTCACAGTGCGAATTCGGGCCAGAAACGGGTAAAACACCACTCTTATGTAGCAACTGCAACACAGTTACTGCAAATTTGGCTGCGTGACTGCGCGAACAATTTTTCGGCAGAATATGATAGGGGTTTTCAAATAGCAAATAAAAATGTCCATAAGCTGTGACAACTCGGCAATTCAGGATATGAGAAAATTATTTGCAATAATTTATTGAACAATGGATGGAAATTTTTAGATTATATTGCTAATATGTTAGTGGACATTTACTAGGCAATATCTGTGCATGTTTATTTGCATTTTTTACTACCATATTAGTACTTTCATACAGGCTTATAAATAGTTTGGTATTATTTCAAAGGAAAAGTGCGGGGTTATGAAAGTAGTTATGCTCGTCATAATGAATACCCCCAATATGCATCGAAGTTGGAATCAGGGATGCACCTTATCGTTAAGCTAATCGTTTATCAAAAAATTTCCACCGTTTCCGTTGAAACACTTCGAAATATTATCGATAAAGAAATTATCAAGATAAATTGTATCTCGTTTTTAACCGAAACGAAAAGCCTTCGTTAACGTTAAAAACGTTAACAAAAACGTGATACTTTATGTTTGAATTGTGCTGGCAATGCTATAGCCGTGGTGAAGCCGTAAGGTGGTAACAACGAGCGCACATACACACACAAACTCCATATAATTTGTTTGTGTAATTCGTTGGTGGTAATGTCAAAAACACTCTGAGAAATGTTCGTACTGTCAAAATTCATGAGAAAAGTTGCAATCAGCTTGGCTATTGCTTTCACCTTTAATGACTCCGCCATCAATCAGCTTTGCCAGCATAGTTTGAAATTAATAATCAACATAAACGATTTGATTCCGTTTTGATATGGCAGAAAACGAAACGAAATCATTTCGTTAATTTGACGTTCTTAACGTTAATAAACGAAACGAAATGACTTTGTTTCGTTTATTAACGTTAATTATCGTAACGAAATGATATCGGTTAGTTGGTTAAGCATGCCTGGTTGGAATTTATAAAATCGCAAAAATTTGTCTTTTGACGATTTTATCAAATGCCATGTTGCCGAATTGCAAAATTCTATCATCAATTTGGACAACTTAAGAAGAAGAATTTATAAATGAAAAATCAAGAGGAAGCTAGTTTTCAGGATTTTGTGATTTACATACAAAACATGAGCATACATATGTAAATATGTATGTGTGCTTGTGCGTATGGTTGGATGGTTGAAGTGAATTTTGTTTTCTTTGTCAACATGCGAATATAAAAATATTTCTTAGCTTACATATGAACATAGATTTGTACATATGCTTGTGCGTAAGAATAATTTTTGTTGGAAGTGGTTGATTGAAACAGTTTGTCTTTTATTTGAACATGTGAATGTACAATCGCATATAAGGTTCTTTCAAGTGTATTGTGCGAAAGATTGGAGCCCACCGCGAACCGGCTGATTGGACCTTATCAGTGCGGCTTCAGACCTGGTAAATCTACCATCGACCAGATTTTCACAATGCGCCAAATCTTGGAAAAAACCCGTGAAAAGAGAATCGACACACATCACCTCTTCGTCGACTTTAAAGCCGCCTTCGACAGCACGAAAAGGAGCTGCCTATATGCCGCTATGTCTGAATTTGGTTTTCCCGCAAAACTTATACGGCTGTGCAAAATGACGTTGAGCAACACCATCAGCTCAGTCAGAATTGGGAAGGACCTCTCCGAGCCGTTCGAAACTAAACGAGGTTTCAGACAGGGTGACCCCCTATCGTGCGATTTCTTTAATTTGATGCTGGAGAAAATTATACTAGCTGCAGAACTTAACCGCACTGGAACAATATACTATAAAAGCGTGCAATTACTGGCATATGCTGATGACATTGATATCATCGGCCTAAACACCCGCGTTGTTAGTTCTGCTTACTCCAAGCTGGAAAAAGAAGCGGTAAAGATGGGTTTGATGGTGAATGAGGACAAAACGAAGTACCTGCAGTCATCGAGCAAAGAGTCAACGCATATGCGCCTTGGCAACCACGCTACTGTTGGAAGCCATAATTTCGAAATAGTAAAAGACTTCGTTTATTTGGGAACCAGCATCAACACTAGCAACAACATCAGCACTGAAATCCAGCGAATAATCAATCTTGCCAATAAATGCTACTTTGGACTAGGTAGGCAATTGAAAAGTAAAGTCCTCTCTCGGCGAACGAAAATCATACTCTACAAGTCACTTATCGTACCCGTCCTGCTATATAGGGCAGAAGCATGGACCATGACAACAGCAGATGAAGCGGCTTTGGGAGTGTTCGAGAGAAAAGTTCTTCGAAAGATTTATGGACCTCTACGCGTTGGCGATGGCGAGTACCGAAGAAGATTTAATGATGAGCTGTACGAGCTATACGCAGACATCAACATAGTCCAGCGAATTAAAACGCAGCGGCTGCGCTGGCTAAGCCATGTTATGCGAATGAAAGATGATGCTCCGGCCAAGAAAGTGTTTCTATCGGAACCCGCCTATGGAAGCAGAGGTAGAGGGCGGCCCCCACTCCGTTGGAAGGACCAGGTGGAAAACGATTTAAACTCCCTTGGTGTGACCAATTGACGCCGGTTGGCGGAGCGAAGGAGCGACTGGCGCGCCTTGTTGGACGGCCATAACCGTTTAGACGGTTAAGCGCCAATTAAGTAAGTAAGTAAGAATGTACAAACATTTGTTAGCTTATGCATGGATATATTGGTATCAATGAAGTGGGTGGGAAAGGGGGGTGTAGGCTGATCTTTAGTTTAGGAATATATGTGTGTACATATATACCAATCTAGATTTGTTTATACCCACTCACCATTTAGGTGATTAAATTTTCAATTTCCCTACATATCAATATAATTTGATTACTCTTTCTGACAAAATAATGAGTTACCATACAATTGAACAAAAGAAATAATCAAATATGAATACTTTAGATGATCAAACACTGAATATATTTTTTCAACCACATTTTGGAATCATATTTGAATCAAATGTGTTTACTTTAGGAGATCATAAATTTATAATAATTTTTAATTCAGCTTTCTGAATCTTTTTTGACTATATTTGTTGACTGAATAATGTATTTTATACTTGTCAAAATATTTCTTTACATCGGAGCTGCTCAACCCCTATACACTTGTAGCACTTTTGTTTTTGTTTTGCCCTGAATCATAGGCACAGATTCAAATTCACACTTTGAATATAAAAAAAACAAGTAAGGACAGAACTGTCTTCGGCTGTGCCGAAGACTTCAACCTTCCAACCATCATAATTTATTTACAAAAAATCAGAGAATTAAATTTGCAATATACTTGCTCCTATCAGAGAATTTTTTGGTAACAGACGAACAGAGAAAATCGTTAAGAAAATTTTCTGTTACGTCTTGCACCCTGTTAAGTTAACATGAATTTGGGGAATAGTGGTGAAGTGCAAGACGTGTCACATGCAAATGGATCGTAAGCAGTGGATGCCAAAAAAACGCCTTCTCATTGTGTTTAAATTCTCTGGTAAAGCTCACAATATATTGGGCTTGATACACACCGACGTATGTGGCCCCTTCAACGTTCAATCAATTGGTGGCTCACGATATTTTCTTAGCTTCATTGACGATAGGTCTAGAAAAATGTTTGTTTACTTCATAAAATCGAAGGAAGAAGTACTTGATAAGTTCAAAGCATTTAAAAACATGGTAGAGCGTCAAACAGGGAAGTTGATACGCTCTTTGAGAAGTGATAATGGAGGCGAATTTATTAACAATGCCTTTAATAAGTACCTGGAGGAAAATGGTATTACACGCCAATTGAGTACTCCTTATAGCCCACAACAGAACGGAGTATCGGAGAGAGCCAACCGTACATTGGTTGAAATGGCAAGGTCGATGTTAGTGCAAGCCAATCTCAGTGAGAAATTTTGGGCGGAGGCAGTAGCAACCGCGGTGTACCTTCGAAATCGCATATCATCTAAATCAATTGGTGATATAACTCCAAACGAAATATGGTATCGGAAAAAGCCTAATATACAACACCTCAGAGTGTTCGGGTGTTTAGCGATTGCGTTGGATAAATCGGAAAATCGTAAATTCCGTGCTAAAGGAAGGAATTGTATTATGGTGGGCTACTCACAAGAGTCAAAAGCGTATCGGTTGTATGACATAGAAGCGAAGAAGATTATTATTAGAAGAGATGTCAAATTTCAAGAAGATATGCTAATGGGTAAATCTACGCCGGACGGTGAAATTTTAAGACAACTTGAATCGTACGAAAACCTTGATAATGAGGTGGCAGAAAATACCGTATCCACACATTTAACAGAAACAAATGTAGCAGAAAAAGATGAACAGAGTTTAAGCAGAAAGCCAAGTTCTGATGAAGTATGCCAACCAAAGCGTGGACGTCCGAAAATTATTCGCACAGGCAGGCCCGGTCGACCCCGAAAAATACCCAACAGCGTTAATTTTTTATCTAATAAAATCACCATACCCGAGAGCGTGAAAGATATTGACGGTAAAGAATATGAGCAAGAGTGGAAAGCAGCCATGAAACAAGAGATTGACTCGTTGATTATGAACAAAACTTGGTCACTAACTGAATTACCACCAAACCAAAAACCAATCGCATGTAAATGGGTATTTGATTTAAAATCAGATAAAAATGGAAACATCGAACGTTTTAAGGCCCGATTAGTGGCGAAAGGATGTAGCCAAAAATATGGGATTAATTATAAAGAAACATTCTCGCCAGTCATAAGATATGCAACAATAAGAATGTTGCTTGCGCTTGCAGCTGCAAATAAAATGCATCTTCACCAGTTGGATATCACAGCAGCCTACCTTAATAGTTCTCTAAATGAAGAGTGTTACATGCAACAACCTGAAGGTTTTGTAGATGAAAAATATCCAGATCGAGTATTGCGGCTACACAAAGCAATCTACGGGCTCAAACAGTCAGGACGTGAGTGGAACTTCACGCTTGATGCCGTCCTCATTAAAATGGGGATTTGCCTAGCAAAAACGAGCAGTGTCTATACATACGCTACATTGGCGGAAATTTATGTGTCGTTGCAGTCTATGTAGACGATTTAATTGTAGGTAGCCAAAGTTAGAAGACATAAACATGTTTAAAGCCGACCTCGCAAAAGAGTTTAAGCTCGTTGATAAGGGACCGATCTCATATTTCCTTGGTTGGGAGATCGACAGGTGTGGAAGTACTGGTGCGATAACAGTATGTCAGTCTAAATATATACGCAATCTATTAAAACAATACGATATGGTCAATTGCCGTCCTGTATCAACTCCTTTGGATCCAGGGTATAAGGTGGGTGATGTAGACGAATCTGACACACAGATCGAACAGAAATCATACCAGCAGTTGATTGGTGAGTTACTATATTTGGCAATATCTACACGCCCTGATATACAACATTCTGTAAGTAAGTTGGCACAATGCAATTCAAACCCAACCCGTAAGCACGAAGTTGGCGCGAAACATATACTACGCTACCTGGCAAAAACTATCGATCTGAAGTTGAAATACGATGGCAATATAAAAGAAATAGAAGGCTACTCTGACGCAGATTGGGGTGGTGACATCAAAGATAGAAAATCGTACTCTGGATACGTGTTTTTAATGAGTGGTGGTGCAATTTCTTGGGAAAGTAAGAAGCAGAGTGCGGTAGCAGTAAGCACAACCGAAGCGGAATACTATGCACTGTCTACAGCAGTAAAAGAAGGAATTTACCTTAAACGCCTTTTAGAGGAAATTGGACAATATGCGGCAAATGAGCATATCTTAATAAAATGCGACAACTTAAGCACTCAACAGCTAGCGAAAAATCCAGTATACCGACCGCGTACTAAACACATAGACATACGCTTTCATCATGTACGTGATGAAATATCTAAGGGCACTGTCAAATTAGCTTACATAGCATCTGGTGACATGATTGCAGACGTACTCACTAAAAATCTGTCAAAGGATAAACACATTAAATTTGTGAAGCTTATGGGTCTTTCATAATACATATGCACATTTGAATTTTATTTCGTTTTCGCTAAAACAGATATTCGTGTTGAGAGGAAATGTTGAAATAATCTGGCAACTCGAATAGCTGTTATACGTCTTTGTTCTATCTCTTTATCATATAATTTTTTCCTATTGTAATGAGACAGTTTTTTCTAGTTAGTTGTTACGATCACTCAAGTCGATGAGACTTTAATAATAATAAACATCTTTGAATTTACTTCTACGAATACTTTTATTTCGCGGTTACGCCAAAAGGTAACGACCTCTAAATCTAACACTTATGCGTCTTATCCGCTAAGCAAATGCATAATTCATTCTCTGCGCCTAATCCGTAGTTGAAAGAGCAAAAAAAGAAAAACAAACTTAAGGTTATGCTCCTAATCCGCTAAGCAAAAATAAAACAAAAAATTTTTTTAACAAAAACAAATAAACAAATAAAAATAAAATTAAAATATTAATCCAAAGAAAAGAAGAAAAACGAAAAAATTGTTAACAATGAAAAAGAAAAAAAAGAAAACCAAAAATTTTCACCTTTTTAATTTTCCTCATTCAAACTCATACACGTCATCGACCTACAAAAATATACCACGATGGTGACCCAAATTGATAAATTAGCAAGTCATCTAATCAAACGAACCGACGAGCAGCTCTTATCCCAGCACTACATCAACCAAACACTCAAACGACTCGGAGAGTTGATGGGAAGCACAAGCAAGACTAGAGTCACCCGATCCATTGACTGGATTGGGTCGGCATGGTAATGGCGGTAATAGTCTAGTTGAGGGGTCGACTGCTAATACGCTACCAAAAATATCCAGAGAGGTGTCAAACGACGCGTCTCGACATCAGTATAAATAATCCGAAAGCGGAAAATAAAAATTTTAACTCATTCAAAAGATATTAACGAAAAACCGAAAAAAGAACCGCGGGTACCTCCGAAACCGGAAAAATAACCCTGGGCTACGCCATGCCAAGTCCGGGTGTGTGGTATAACCGTGGCTACCGCCACGTACAATTTTTTTTGTGGGTACCAACACAACAACAACCACATGAAAATCGCCAACTTCGACTGCAAATATCTCCGGACATAGATAAAGTTTTTCTTTTCCGCCATCGGATTATTGTTCTCGAGATTAATACGCGTCTTCTGACACCTTTCTCGATATTTTTGGTGGCGTATTAGCAGTCGACCCATCAACTAGACTAATACCGAAATGGCTGGCAGGATCGCCTGACGCAACAGATTGGAATAACATCCTCCTCAGCAAAAACCAGATAATAGCGAACAACAACGATCAATATAAGGTCAATAGAAAGCTATTCACAACCACCGAAGAAGTATTGAAACGAATTGAAGAAGTGGTGAACCGCACCAACTACGTAGTAAAGGAAACAGAAGGAATCAAATTCGAGCAAAGCGCACTTCGCAACATCGTCCTCGTTCGCGAAGAGGTCAATGAATTTGTGCGAACATGTCAATTGGCAAAGCGAGGAATTGTTAATGCCAACTTGTTAGACATAGACGAGGTGAACCAAATCCTATCCGAAACAGAAACCCTCCTATACCAGAATGTAATTGAGGCAATCGAATATGGCGAACTATCGGTCCTCACAAACGGGACACTTCTACTCTACGTCCTATCGATGCCGAAATTGACGGCCAGTAAATACAATCTTCTGATTACCCGCTCTGGAATCTACTCTGGTAAACAAGTGGACCTACCGTTCGACAGAATGCTGGTCAATCAAGAGGAGACATACGGGTTGACGAAGGATTGCATGGTTATCGGCTCATCCACAGTATGCAGCTCCCAGTCCTTAATTGCGCTGGAAGAAAACAGCTGCCTGCCACGACTCTTAAAAGTTGGGGTCTGCTAGTTGTCAATTTATTAGACGAAACGGATCCCATATAGAGCTGGTAAACAAAAACACCATTTTCATTTCAAACTACCAGGTCATAATAACGAGCAACAATGCCACAAATGCTATTAATGGCACATACGTAATTCAATTCAACAACGAGACAATCAAGATTGGCGGTCAGGAATTTTCCAGCAATGAAGCTGTTACCGCACACGCCCTCCCAGCCGTACTTTCTAACATAAAAAACCATACCATGAAAATCAACTTGGAGTACATCCACGACATCACAATGGAGAATGTTAAGTATCTAGGCTATGTCAATGAAAAAATCAATTTTTCTATCTTACAGAGGCTATCTCGATTTGTGCAATAGCCCTTATTGCCGGAACGCTGTGGAGATGTTACACAAAGAAACTAGACCTTCCACCGGTTCAAATTCCTACGCATTGGACGGGAAATATTAGCATAAATAGGATCCCCAAAGGCAAATCTGCACCTGAATTTTATCGCTCAGATCCTAGCCTGCCAGTCACAAGCGTCAGTACTAAATCGTCACCAGAAGGTCGCAATCACTCCTTACAAAATGTTTCCCCCTCACGCTTTTCGACATTTGATCTACGATACGCAGATCTTTAAAGGGGGAGGAGTTAGCATAGGTAACATAATACGGCACACCCTACGATAACGTGGCTAAGCATGTAACTTATTTAGTTCAATAAGATAAATCGCGGACGCGGCACACGCGCAACCATCGATCAGGTCACCTTACGTTAGTTATGGGAATCGTACGCTAAGCAATTCCTGTCTACACGCTCGAGCAGTTCTGGTTAAAGCATGGGAACTGCAATGTAAACATTTTAGTTAGACTAGGAAGTTATTTAAGTAAGTTGCAACGTATGTTTAGAGCAGTAGTTAATTAGCGTGCACGTGGCACGAATAAAGAAGTTGTGACGTTAATCTGAAATCGTTCCTTGTTTCATTTCGCAAGTATCGGAGGACAGTGAGTTCCTCCGCACCTTTAATTTTTTTACATCTCCCACGAGAAGGGAGAAACCTTTTATATATGCACTAGCGCGATTATTATTATTATTACGTCGATACTACAAAATCTTCCTGAACTTTGTCAGGGACCTGGCACTTAGCCGGCTTTGACATCCACCATAATATATATATGCACTAGCGCGTACAAATATATATATAACGGCGATACTACAAAATCTTCCTGAACTTTGTCAGGGACCTGGCACTTAGCCGGGTTTGACATCCACCATAATATATATATGCACTAGTGCATATTAATCAGGGCTGTCATGGAATCCAATTGTTGTCGGAATCGGATATAAAGACGACAAAAAAATTACTTTGGTGTCATGAAATCCAATGTTATCGGTTTAATGTTCGTATTGGAATTAGTGTCGGTTTTAGGTGTCACATAATCCGATAATATAGATTTTGCTATCGGAAACAATCCAATCAGTTAAATGCTGTTGGATTTCATTTTTTCATAGTTGTATTTCTGTTGCAGTTAAGTATTTTCTAAAAATGTAAGTAAATAAAGGTTTATTTTATAAAAATAAATGTAAATTTATATATATTTTCATTCTTAATAGGGGAAAACATAAAAATTCAAATCAAAACAGTATTTTGACTGAATTTATGGAGAAACCTCCAGATATTGCGAAGGGCTTCACGAAGCACATCATCTAAATTCGTTGACACCGTGTCCTACCTACACTCATGCTAGAATCCTTGCTAACTGATCTTTGATAGCGTCCTTCAGCTAAAAATCGTAACGTTCCTGCTAGTTGCAGTACTGGCAGAACTTTCGAGCGAGTTAAGCGTCCTTCAATGGTGTCCAATACCATTCGGAAAGCTTCTTTCTTTATGCGATAGTATGGAATGTAACTGCAAATACACTATAAATATTTAGAAACCCACATTAAGAGATATTTTTATTTACGCTGTCTCGGGAAACTCAAACGGAATGCTGCGATCTCAAAATTTTCCTTTTGACCTTCTCGCAATTTTCTTCTTCGATTAATATAAATGCTACAACTGTTGATGCCATTTTGGTGTCAATAAATTTGTTTACGTCTGTTTAAATACACAAAATAGGTATTTTATAAAATTTTGCCAAAAAATTATCATCAAAATTGCCGGTGCACAGCAAAACAGCTGATTCGAACATCGGTTTTATTTACATTCGAAAAGAGCAAAACCAATACGGTCTTATGACACCAATTTAAATCAATATTGGTTTGTAATTCCGACAAAACGCAAAACCGACTTGGATTCCATGACAGCCCTGAATATATTTATTACGGTGATACTACAAAATCTTCCTGAACTTTGTCATGGGCCTGGCACTTAGCCCGGTTTGACATCCACCATAATATATATATGCACTAGCGCGTACAAATATATATATTACGGTGATACTACAAAATCTTCCTGAACTTTGTCAGGGACCTGGCACTTAGCCGGGTTTGACAGCCACCATAATACATATGTACACTAGCGCATACAAATATATATATCCGGGGCCATTTTGTGTTTTTTTTTTTTTGGTGAGTATTTGACAAAGCGAAATTTTGGACTCCCGCCTCCGGATTAATAATACTCGGCCACTGTCCTAGAACATTACCTGCGTATACATGCTAATGAATATTGTGATTGGTAAAAATTATAGCTTCGTGCTGATAAAATTCATTGTGAGTTTCTCAATAACAAATAATTTATCGTATTTGTAGAAAATTTAACAGATATTCCATCGAACGATCCGAAAGAAGGCACTTCGAATTGTGATGAAGGCCAAACTTCGACCTCTAGTCATCAACCTACAAATTCCTCCGATCGTGTTAAAACAAGTTCTTTCACTTCAGCATCATCATGTTTAAATGAAACAAGTTTGGAAGAATATCACTCACACGATTTAGGCTTTTGTGTTGGACGATCATCACAGATATCAACTACTGACAAGATGGAATTTCTAAAGAGATGTTGGGTACCGTCAGAAAAGTACAATTTTAATGACGACGTCGAACACTTAGGCCCAAAATTTAAATTTGAATGGGTGAAAATGTATTCTCCTTGGCTTCAGTATTCGAAAAAAATGAAGTGAGCATTATGTTTATATTGTGTTCTTTTTCCGACGGAAAATGTTCAAGGTGTTCTAGGATCATTGAAAAAAAAACCTTTCCAACGTTATAAAAACATGCATGAATATTGCAATAAGCACTCTACAAACCAATGGCACCTGAGAGCAGTCAGAGAAGCAAATAACTTTTTGGAAATAATACCAATCAACCTGTCATTACAAATTGGGCACGAAAAAATAGTGGAGGAGAATAGAAAATTCATATCGTCTATTATAGAAACTGTTATATTCTGTGGCGTCCATGATTTTCCACTGAGGGGAAAGAACAATAATGATATTACCTTCACATTTTGAATTTTATGTATAAGGTAGAAGTATTTATTTTTAAACTAGCACCAGTTTTAAAATTATATCAAAAATTTTGATTGTGACAATATACATAAGCACGCTTTTCGCAAACAAATAAAATACATGTATCATTTGAGACTTGGTTGTTTTAAATTAAGCGCATTTTGATTATCCTGTTCAGCAGGGCCGCGGATAGGGGGGGGGGGGGGGGCAGACAGGGCAATTGCCCTGGGGCCCGTAACGTTTTTGGGGGCCCGGCAAGGCAAAGCAGTATTGACAGTACTCTAACTAGGATTTCATATATACACACATAATTTGTTGCTGCAAAAAATTGTTTTAAAATTGAAAATCACTAAACTAAAATCATAAGCGTCCCATCAAATACTATGGGGCATAGTCATAGTCGAAATAAAATGTGATTTTGAGTTAAACGTTTTTGACACAATATTATAAGAGCTATCTGTCTAAAATGCTTCAACTAACTTAAAATCACATTTTATTTCGACTATAACTATGCCCCTATCGGGTTGGTCGTATTGCTTTTTCATTTTTGTAAAAGCCAGCGACATCTGTAAATACAGGCTGATAATAAACTAGAGCGTTAATTTGAAAAAATTAGTATACTTGACTTGTTTTGCGAAGCGCAAATTTGTGCAAACATAGGAGTATGCCGTGGGTAAGCTTACATAGGACAGTTTTGCGATAATTGTTGCAAGCTTCGTATTTCTTTTGTCAGTGGTGCAATTATTGGTAAATTTTTTAATTTGTGAATGTAATTTCGGTTGTAATTCTTCACGGGGCTTCTAAAGACATACACTAAGCACTGATTTAAAAACGTTTAAAGGTAAGAATTTATTAAATAAATGAAATGAAAAAATGAATGCACCATTCTTGATGTTTCGTGGAAAATTGGGGGCTTGAGATAAAAATTAATTTCTAGCTTTACGCGCCCAATATATTAAGGATTTGAAGCAAAAGGCTCAATTTTTTCTAACTTTTAGTTATACTCATATTTGTATAGTTTTGTTTATGGACATAGAGTTTGTTTACGGCCGGACCATAACCCTACTACCCAGAAATTACAATAAGTCCTCAACTTTAAACTTTACTGTCTCGAAACAATGTGTCTGTTGAAATCTTAAAAGGGCTCTCTTGAAAAGTTGAGTGTTTCGGAAGTAATTAATTGGCGTTGGAGTCCAGCCTTGCCCACAGCATTAGTTTTGAATCGGTAATTTCCATATTCGCAGACCAAAAAGCACGTAAGGTTTTCCTTAGTTGATTCAAGCTCTTAAAATGTACATATTTAGAAAAAGTTAATGTAAGCAAATCAAACAATGAAATCTAACATTTCATTTATGTAAGTGCTCCTTTATATCTTATTTTATATGAAATAAAACTGAGAATGTAAATTGAAAAATTTATGTATGTTATGTTATTTTTTTACTGCATTGAGTTTATTTTTTAGGGGGGCCCGTAAACGCGAACTATCCCAGGGGCCCGGCTCGTCTCTCTGCGGCCCTGCTGTTCAGTAATGCGCTCTTTGCAATGCATTTGTATTATGGAAATCAAGACTCATCCAGTGAAGCTTCGTAAATTGCAGATTTATATAGAATTGTGTAACTTTATCACTTCAGCTAAATATCACCTTCATTTTAAGTTGTGATAGAACAGATGTGTTGTAAATAAGACAAATCTGAATATTACTGTTCAAAGTATATTAAACAAAGTAATAGTGAACTTTACAGTTCTCCCTTCTCTGTATGAATTGTTGTTTCAAATGAAAAAAATATCTAACCCATTAAATTCCGAAAAATTTAATTTTTTTTGTAAACACACAAAATTTTCAATTTGAATAGTTTTGTTGAAAAAAAAAAGAACAACAACGCACATCCGTAATAAGTGAAATCCTGGAATAAATCAGTGTGGGAAGACATTCATAAGTTGTGCTGTTTACGGAGTTACTCAGAATATCAGTTGTTCAATTCTTGAAGGCATCTAGTTCGGATGAAGGGGCTCACGAAGGAAGTTTTCGCATATTTCCGACCGAGCTGGTTATATTTTTTTGCGAAACCCGGTTGCCAAAGTGACGAAATATTTAGTTTGAAATCTACAATTTTCTGAAAACCTACTCGCATTTACGAATTTGCTAGGAATACTACTACAACATACTACTTTAAGTCTTTTTCTATTACAATTTCTGCTGAGAAAGATACAAAATCTCCCCTTTTTCCATGCTAAGTAAAAGCAATCCGTACTGATTTTTGATTTCGAGTGTTTCGTGTGAGCAAACATGCAGAAGTTGAATCATGTGTAGGAGCGAAAATATATGCTTAGGCCACAAAGGGTTAATGTGCTTGTTTGCAATATTTAGAAGTAACAATTCATGCAAAACTAAAATTTTTCAGTTGTGAATTCTACCTTGTTTTATTCAGTTTTACGGTCTTGCAAGTTTTGCTGCCCAGGCCGAATTGTGGTATTTTCATTGGAAGGACAAACACTAAAAAGCTGACCTTTCCTCATAGCACTAGACCCCATTACATTTTATTTCAGAGTCCCTGTTTATTTATCACAAAAAATTTATTTGGTGCACTGGTTTCTCTAACTAACAAAAAAAACGCTTCTAAGGGAAAAAAGGGGCATAACTAAGGCCAGACTCCCCCTTCTCCAAGTTATGAGCTGCCCAGGTGACATGGCGCTCGTGCTTCTTATATCCCTCCCTTCCTTGAGATCTAATTTAGCACTAATAGTTGTAGATGTCCCTATGTAGGCATCACTTACCACCTCACTTCGTTACCACCATTAATAAATTTACTCACTCATTTTTTTTTCTTTTTCAATTCATTCACATTATAAAAGTTTTTTTTATTTAATCTGAAACTACGCTTAAATTGCAAATAAGAACTAATTTACATATCGTATACATACACAAGTACGTATTTAATTAACCAATATAAAAATAGAAATTTTTAAAGCCTATTCGCCTATGTATAATGTTCTATTATTTAAGATTGGAGAAGAGTTGTCTTTTTTTTTTATCGCAAAAGAAGCTTGTTCTTCTATCCGGCCATAACTGTTTAGACGGTTAAGCGCCAATTAAGTAGGTAAGTATCGCAAAAGAAGTTTACCTTTGTGGTACGAACGTTTCTTTTTTTACCTTTTTCTTACTTGCTGTGATGGGGATGAGCCAAAAATAGAATTTAATACGCGAATCACAGATACAAGTAAATCGAAAATTGATCTATTATTTTCAAACTCGGATGAAATTCTCTGTAATAATTTGCAGGAATACAAAATATCTGATCATGAAACTATAAAATTTAATATTAAAACGTCCAAAGTATACAAGATGAGACTGACCAAGAAAATCATAGCATGGGACAAATATAATAGTGATATTTTAATAAGCGTCCTTAGATCATTTAACTTCAACTTTACTATAAACTTATCAATTGATGTAAAAGTCGAATTAATTAATAATATAATGATTCAGGCTATGGAAAGTTTAACCTACGAGAAAGAAGTGCATATCAAGTTAATGAATAAATGGTATGATAGAGAATTGGCACAAATGAATAAATATAAATACAATATGTACACGCGTGCGTTACAAACTGGAGAGTGGGATGAATATAAAAATATAAATAGGTCTTACAAAAAATTAGTCAAATTGAAAAAAATAAAGTATATGGAGAATAAAATCATTTTGAATGAATATAATGCTAAAGAAATGTGGAAATATCTCAAACAAACGGTCAACCAAACTAAAGATAACGAAGGGATAAAAAAGGTGATACTGGATGGCATACTGGTTGAAAACGAAACCGAACTGGCGAATGGTCTAAATAGATTTTTTGTAAACAGTGTGATTGAAATTAATAATAACATCGAAACCTGTCAAGTAGCACTAGAGGATACACAAGTCCATTCAAAATTAAAGTTTGCTGAAATTACCACCGATGATGTTATTAATATCTTAACAGACTTTAAATATAAAATAGGTGGAAGAAAACTGCTATCCGAAGGTGTACTAAAAGATTGTATATCGTATACCGGATATTTCTATGCTCAAATAATTAATAACAGCTTAGAAGATGGTGTAGTACCTGAAATACCCTGCCAAGTGATGCTAAAATTCTCGAAGTCGTTGTTAAGAATCAGTTGGTGAATAAAAAAAAAAAATAAATGTAAGGCGCGATAACCTCCGAAGAGATCTAAGGCCGAGCTTCTCTTCCAATTTGCGTCGTGCTCCTCTTGATTTTTCCCTACAAATTGGCCGGACGGGACCTACATGTTTTATGCCGACTCCGAACGGCATCTGCAAGGCAGATGAGTTTTCACTGAGAGCTTTTCATGGCAGAAATACAATCGGAGCGCTTGCCAGACACTGCCGAGGGGCGACCCCGCTTAGAAAAATTTTCTTCTAATTGAAAAATCTTATTTCTAAAATTTTGATGTTGCTTTGCCCGGGATTTGAACCCAGGGCATACGGTGTGATAGGCGGAGCACGCTACCATCACACCACGGTGGCCGCCAAGTGGCAGTTGGTGAATCATCTTGAAGTAAATAATATACTAGTCTACCAACAGTCAGGATTTAGGAAAAAACACTCCTGTGAGACAGCGGTGAACTTGGTGATATCTGATTGGAAAGAAGAGCTAAACAACAAAAAAGTAGTGGTTTCAGTTTTCCTTGACCTCAAAAGAGCTTTTGAAACGGTGGATAGAGAGATATTAATAAAAAAAATGCAGCGGATTGGCATAACTGATATTGAACTTAAATGGTTCCGCAACTATTTGAAGCAGAGAAAGCAGAAAACAGTTATAAATGCTGTGACGTCGGATGAATTAGGGTTACCTCAAGGCTCAGTATTTGCACCTATATTATTTCTTATATACATAAATGACATAGTCAATGCTATCGAAGGTTGTGAAATTAGACTTTTTGCGGATGATGCATTAATTATGATAAGTGAAAATAATATTAATACTGCACTCGCCAAAATGCAACATGAAATAAATAACTTGTATAAATGGTTGTGTGGTAATAGACTGAAACTAAACATAAATAAAACTAAATACATGATAATAACAAGGAGGAATATCAGTGAGGAGGATATAGCCGAGCTAAAAATAAATGATGAAATCATACAAAGAGTTAGCAGTATAAAATACTTAGGAATAATAATTGATAATAAACTCAAATTTGAAGATCATATAAATTATACAATTAAAAAAGTTGCTAATAAAATAGGAGAGATGCAGAGAACAACGAAATTCATTCAGAAAAAGTACAAAATAATCTTATATAAATCAGTTATAGAACCGCACTTCGTGTACTGCCCGTCCATTCTATTCATAATATCGGATAAAGAAGTAGACAAGCTCCAAAAGTTTCAAAATAGATGCATGAGATTTATTCTTCAGAAACCTAGAGATACACGAACGGCTGACATGTTGAAGACTTTAGACTGGTTAAGTGTAAAACAAAAGATTTTTTTCCACTCCATGAAATTCATATTTAATATTAAACATGGAAATGTACCTGAGTATTTAAATAAAAATATAGCATTAGTTGAGCAAACTCACAACATAAATACGAGGAGCAAACATAATTTCAAATTGCCGTTTTTTAGAACTGAAATTGATCAACAGAACATTTTCTACAAGGGTCTGAAAAGCTACAATGAACTGCCTATGGATATAAAAAGTTGCAACCAAATAACAGTATTTAAAACAAAATTATATGAATATTGTAAAACCTTAGCTATAAGATAAAAAACTGTAATATTTTCAAATTTACGAATTAGGCTTCTGGCCGTAATTAATAAATAATCTAATCTAATCTACTTTGCATATATAAGATTATATGTATATATGGAAACTTTTAACTTGCAACGTTGAACGTGCACCAGAGAATTTAAACACAATGAGAAGGCGTTTTTGCTAGATTCCAACTTTTTTGCATGTGAACACGTCTTGCACTTCACCACACACAATCCAATTTCAATGTTAACCAGTTAACAGCAGAAAATTCTCTGTCAACAGTTTCAGCTGGTGTATAAATTCTCTGGATTTTCTCTTAATATGATTTCTTTGTGGGAATATAGGTATTTAATAGGATTAATTAAATTTAAATTTTATTACTTGTAGCAATATATTTGCTTGTTTTATGATTTAATATGAATTTGAACTTAATTAATATAATAATAGCAATATATTTGCTTGTTTTATGTTGCAGCAAATTGCAGAAATTTTGCTTATTTCTTTACAAACAAAAACCTTTTCATATACCCAAAATATGCCCTTTCATGAAATGTAAATTAATCATACATTTATGAATTATCCCATCCCTTTTTGTTAATAAATTAAAATGTTAGGAAAATGTATGCAAATTGAAATATGCATGCAAATAGTGTTTTGCCGACGGCATTTGCACACTTGGAATTTCTGTGCACACGAAATCCATTGCATATTTATAAAACGTTCATTTGCATAAAATGTATGCATATTAACCATGAAGTATGAATTATTAATAAATTGAAAAATTGAAATAAATAAAATACTTGATAACAATTGAATAAATAAAAAATTATTTAGTTATTATTTGGACTATGGGTGGGAGGGGAGGTACCTATAAAGAAATTTCCTAAAGCATTTTATATGTGTTATTCAGTACAATGATGTAAGTACCTATGTACTTGAATATTTTCAAAGGCAGGTTTGATAAGCCAAGTCAAACTTAAATACTTTTGACCTGCCTCAAATCAACCCTTAAATATGTATGTAAATAAGACCAACAATACACAAAAGACATGTGCCTGTTGATCAAATGTTGAGCATTGTATCATTGAATATATATGTATGAAAATACAAACCAAAGCAAAAAAGTACAAATGTACATACATATATACATATTCAATAATACTCCAATTAAAGGCAGACATGTATAAAAAGCTTGGTCGCTTTGATGCTGTGGCAGTGTCTTAAGTTATTAATAAAACAACTTGTCGCTTTCCGCGTTATACTATGTTCAAACAGAAAAATAAATTGAGGCTATTTCGATTTAAATTGAGGGGTGTTCATATAACTCTATTTAGCTTACACAATAGTAATTTGATAGCTGGTTGGCTCATCTCTACAGTAACAACATATCTTTGTTGAGACTGTCAAAATGTGCGTGTTGGTATTAGGTGAATTCAATGGAATGAAAACATTAAACTTTGAAATTTTTGTGTTTTGTAAGAAAATGTGTTCAATGTTTTGGTTTTATTTTGATTTTGACATCTTCTTTTGACAATCCCTACTCCAGTGAAATGAAAGACATAAAATCAGCTGATGAAATGCGCCAACCATATAGTTCAGCTATGCGTAACTGACGTTTATATATACTCAATAAACACACTTTACAATGATGCATTTGCAGTTTGAAACAATTTATTATGCAATTTTTTTTAAATTGGCAATTTATTATTACAATTTATTATATGACAAATTGCGTAATAAATTGCCCAAACAGTATAAATTGGCAATTTGGTGTGTGTTTGAACCTAGTATTATGAAGCGACCAAATCAATTATGGCAATCCGCGTATACGGCCATGGATATGTAAATATCAATGCTCGTAGCAATTAGCCGACGAAATACAATAGGCACGAGCCAAATTATGTGTCGTCGGTGGTTAAAAGTGTTTCCGTTTATACCTTTAATAACTCACAGCTAAAAGGGGAATTTATTATAAAATTAAAATAAACGAATTTATTGCTCTTTTGCGAAATAATGTTACATTTCTTCGCAAAATTACTTTAATTTATTTCGCCGCTCCCATATATTAATTTTTATCTATGAAAATAATGTAAAATTCTTAATTTGTACTGACATGTGATAAACAAGTCAGCATATACAGTATGACGTCACAGTGCGAATTCGGGCCAGAAACGGGTAAAACACCACTCTTATGTAGCAACTGCAACACAGTTACTGCAAATTTGGCTGCGTGACTGCGCGAACAATTTTTCGGCAGAATATGATAGGGGTTTTCAAATAGCAAATAAAAATGTCCATAAGCTGTGACAACTCGGCAATTCAGGATATGAGAAAATTATTTGCAATAATTTATTGAACAATGGATGGAAATTTTTAGATTATATTGCTAATATGTTAGTGGACATTTACTAGGCAATATCTGTGCATGTTTATTTGCATTTTTTACTACCATATTAGTACTTTCATACAGGCTTATAAATAGTTTGGTATTATTTCAAAGGAAAAGTGCGGGGTTATGAAAGTAGTTATGCTCGTCATAATGAATACCCCCAATATGCATCGAAGTTGGAATCAGGGATGCACCTTATCGTTAAGCTAATCGTTTATCAAAAAATTTCCACCGTTTCCGTTGAAACACTTCGAAATATTATCGATAAAGAAATTATCAAGATAAATTGTATCTCGTTTTTAACCGAAACGAAAAGCTTTCGTTAACGTTAAAAACGTTAACAAAAACGTGATACTTTATGTTTGAATTGTGCTGGCAATGCTATAGCCGTGGTGAAGCCGTAAGGTGGTAACAACGAGCGCACATACACACACAAACTCCATATAATTTGTTTGTGTAATTCGTTGGTGGTAATGTCAAAAACACTCTGAGAAATGTTCGTACTGTCAAAATTCATGAGAAAAGTTGCAATCAGCTTGGCTATTGCTTTCACCTTTAATGACTCCGCCATCAATCAGCTTTGCCAGCATAGTTTGAAATTAATAATCAACATAAACGATTTGATTCCGTTTTGATATGGCAGAAAACGAAACGAAATCATTTCGTTAATTTGACGTTCTTAACGTTAATAAACGAAACGAAATGACTTTGTTTCGTTTATTAACGTTAATTATCGTAACGAAATGATATCGGTTAGTTGGTTAAGCATGCCTGGTTGGAATTTATAAAATCGCAAAAATTTGTCTTTTGACGATTTTATCAAATGCCATGTTGCCGAATTGCAAAATTCTATCATCAATTTGGACAACTTAAGAAGAAGAATTTATAAATGAAAAATCAAGAGGAAGCTAGTTTTCAGGATTTTGTGATTTACATACAAAACATGAGCATACATATGTAAATATGTATGTGTGCTTGTGCGTATGGTTGGATGGTTGAAGTGAATTTTGTTTTCTTTGTCAACATGCGAATATAAAAATATTTCTTAGCTTACATATGAACATAGATTTGTACATATGCTTGTGCGTAAGAATAATTTTTGTTGGAAGTGGTTGATTGAAACAGTTTGTCTTTTATTTGAACATGTGAATGTACAATCGCATATAAGGTTCTTTCAAGTGTATTGTGCGAAAGATTGGAGCCCACCGCGAACCGGCTGATTGGACCTTATCAGTGCGGCTTCAGACCTGGTAAATCTACCATCGACCAGATTTTCACAATGCGCCAAATCTTGGAAAAAACCCGTGAAAAGAGAATCGACACACATCACCTCTTCGTCGACTTTAAAGCCGCCTTCGACAGCACGAAAAGGAGCTGCCTATATGCCGCTATGTCTGAATTTGGTTTTCCCGCAAAACTTATACGGCTGTGCAAAATGACGTTGAGCAACACCATCAGCTCAGTCAGAATTGGGAAGGACCTCTCCGAGCCGTTCGAAACTAAACGAGGTTTCAGACAGGGTGACCCCCTATCGTGCGATTTCTTTAATTTGATGCTGGAGAAAATTATACTAGCTGCAGAACTTAACCGCACTGGAACAATATACTATAAAAGCGTGCAATTACTGGCATATGCTGATGACATTGATATCATCGGCCTAAACACCCGCGTTGTTAGTTCTGCTTACTCCAAGCTGGAAAAAGAAGCGGTAAAGATGGGTTTGATGGTGAATGAGGACAAAACGAAGTACCTGCAGTCATCGAGCAAAGAGTCAACGCATATGCGCCTTGGCAACCACGCTACTGTTGGAAGCCATAATTTCGAAATAGTAAAAGACTTCGTTTATTTGGGAACCAGCATCAACACTAGCAACAACATCAGCACTGAAATCCAGCGAATAATCAATCTTGCCAATAAATGCTACTTTGGACTAGGTAGGCAATTGAAAAGTAAAGTCCTCTCTCGGCGAACGAAAATCATACTCTACAAGTCACTTATCGTACCCGTCCTGCTATATAGGGCAGAAGCATGGACCATGACAACAGCAGATGAAGCGGCTTTGGGAGTGTTCGAGAGAAAAGTTCTTCGAAAGATTTATGGACCTCTACGCGTTGGCGATGGCGAGTACCGAAGAAGATTTAATGATGAGCTGTACGAGCTATACGCAGACATCAACATAGTCCAGCGAATTAAAACGCAGCGGCTGCGCTGGCTAAGCCATGTTATGCGAATGAAAGATGATGCTCCGGCCAAGAAAGTGTTTCTATCGGAACCCGCCTATGGAAGCAGAGGTAGAGGGCGGCCCCCACTCCGTTGGAAGGACCAGGTGGAAAACGATTTAAACTCCCTTGGTGTGACCAATTGACGCCGGTTGGCGGAGCGAAGGAGCGACTGGCGCGCCTTGTTGGACGGCCATAACCGTTTAGACGGTTAAGCGCCAATTAAGTAAGTAAGTAAGAATGTACAAACATTTGTTAGCTTATGCATGGATATATTGGTATCAATGAAGTGGGTGGGAAAGGGGGGTGTAGGCTGATCTTTAGTTTAGGAATATATGTGTGTACATATATACCAATCTAGATTTGTTTATACCCACTCACCATTTAGGTGATTAAATTTTCAATTTCCCTACATATCAATATAATTTGATTACTCTTTCTGACAAAATAATGAGTTACCATACAATTGAACAAAAGAAATAATCAAATATGAATACTTTAGATGATCAAACACTGAATATATTTTTTCAACCACATTTTGGAATCATATTTGAATCAAATGTGTTTACTTTAGGAGATCATAAATTTATAATAATTTTTAATTCAGCTTTCTGAATCTTTTTTGACTATATTTGTTGACTGAATAATGTATTTTATACTTGTCAAAATATTTCTTTACATCGGAGCTGCTCAACCCCTATACACTTGTAGCACTTTTGTTTTTGTTTTGCCCTGAATCATAGGCACAGATTCAAATTCACACTTTGAATATAAAAAAAACAAGTAAGGACAGAACTGTCTTCGGCTGTGCCGAAGACTTCAACCTTCCAACCATCATAATTTATTTACAAAAAATCAGAGAATTAAATTTGCAATATACTTGCTCCTATCAGAGAATTTTTTGGTAACAGACGAACAGAGAAAATCGTTAAGAAAATTTTCTGTTACGTCTTGCACCCTGTTAAGTTAACATGAATTTGGGGAATAGTGGTGAAGTGCAAGACGTGTCACATGCAAATGGATCGTAAGCAGTGGATGCCAAAAAAACGCCTTCTCATTGTGTTTAAATTCTCTGCGTGCACAATTTAATATATGTATGTAAGTGATTATGTTATTCAAAATCAACGCAACCCCACTGTCATGAATATTCTTAGAAAGTCAGTTTACATACGCTATTGATGTAAACGTTCTTTAACATCAGTGTTTGACGCAGGCATGCTTAACGAACGAAACGATATCATTTCGTTACGATAATCAACTTTAATAAATGAAACGAAGTCATTTCGTTTCGTTTATTAACGTTAAGAACGCCAAATTAACGTTGATTATCGTAACGAAATGATATCGTTTCGTTCGTTAAGCATGCCTGGTTTGACGTGATTTAAATGTAATATGTTTGATATGTGTGAAATCCCAGAGAGCAATTATGTTAGTTTTTGACACAACATTCGATATCAGAACATCGAACATTTACACTTATTAAAATATTATCAGCACAATCCAACAAAATGTTCGCATCGACTTAACATCATACCAAAGAGTTTGCATGAAACTTTTTAATAATATTTATTTAACATCATGTAGTCTGACTGAACATGATGTGCTCTCTGAGTAGTGATACCAATTATATAAGTTGAGCAATGTTAACTTACATGAATTGAGAAACAGCCCACGATGAAAGCGCTTCCATGTATGCGTGTTGGTCAGCTTGTAAAAGATGTAATGTACGTGTATGTATATGTGTTATTGCCGCGAGAAACAATTAGGGTGACCAGAATATTTTAATAATTTTTTTTTTGTATATATATATATATTGTTTTGAATATTCAATTATGCAATTTGTTTAAGCTTTTTAAACTCAATTCCGCACTTTTACAAATTTTGACCTAACCAAAGGCTTATAATTTCGCTTTCATGAACAACTTTGTGTATATTTTATAACTTTTCTAGCTGTTAGAATCGCTTATGCATACATTTTATGTTTTATAAAAGTATATGCCACTAAATGAAAATCTTCCTTTTATTTTTTTTTTTTGCTTGTTTAAACGTAACTTTTCGAACAATTTTATGTAGCCATGTACATATATACTTTTTGTGTAGTGCTTCTAAACACTTTTGTTTTTGTGCTATATTTACGTATTTACTTTTTTTGGAAGTTTAGCTAAACGTTGTTGTACTTGATTTCAGTTGCATTTATTTCATTTCACATCGTTTTGATTGCAACTCAAAGGGAACCAAAGTATATGCTTTCTTTTTTTATATTCACTAACATTAATTATTTCTTATGATTTTATAGGCAATTATAAGCAATTAAAAATAGTTTGTATATATATATATATTTTTTTATACTCAGTTGAGCAGAGCTCACAGAGTATATCAACTTTGATTGCATAACGGTTGGTTGTACAGGTATAAAGGAATCGAGATAGATATAGACTTCCATATATCAAAATCATCAGTATCGAAAAAATATTCGATTGAGCCATGTCCGTCCGTCCGTCCGTCCGTCCGTCCGTCTGTCCGTTAGCACGATAACTTGAGTAAATTTTGAGGTATCTTGATGAAATTTGGTATGTAGATTCCTGGGCACTCATCTCAGATCGCTAATTCATTACCAGTGCGATAATTCATTACCAAATACTCATTAAGCGATGAAACTTGGTAGGTGAGTTGAGCTTATGACGCAGAATAGAAAACTAGTAAAATTTTGGACAATGGGCGTGGCACCGCCCACTTTTAAGTGAAGGTAATTTAGAAGTTTTGCACGCTGTAATTTGGCAGTCGTTGAAGATATCATGATGAAATTTGGCTGGAACGTTACTCTTATTACTTTATGTCCGCTTAAAAAAAATTAGCAAAATCGGAGAACGACCACGCCCACTTTTTAAAATTTTTTTTTTAAATTCAAATTTTAAAAGAAAAGTTAATGTCTTTACAGCATATAAGTGAATTATGCCAACATTCAACTCCAGTAATGATATGGTGCAACAAAATACAAAAATAAAAGAAAATTTCAAAATGGGCGTGGCTCCGCCCTTTTTCATTTAATTTGTCTAGGATGCTTTTATTGCCATAAGTCGAACAAAAACTAACCAATCCTTGTGAAAATTGGTAGAGGCTTAGCTCCTAGGATGGTAACTGTTTTCTGTGAAAAAGGGCGAAATCGATTGAAGCCACGCCCAGTTTTTATACACAGTCGACCGTCTGTCCTTCCGCTCGGCCGATAACACGATAACTTGAGCAAAAATCGATATATCTTTACTAAACTCAGTTCACGTACTTATCTGAACTTACTTTGTATTGGTATAAAAAATGACCGAAATCCGACTATGACCACGCCCACTTTTTCGATATCGAAAATTACGAAAAATGAAAAAAATGCCATAATTATATACCAAATACGAAAAAAGGAATGAAACATGGTAATTGTATTGGTCTATTGACGCAAAATATAACTTTAGAAAAAAACTTGGTAAAATGGGTGTGACACCTACCATATTAAGTAAAAGAAAATGAAAAAGTTTTGCAGGGCGAAATCAAAAGCCCTTGGAATCTTGGAAGGAATACTGTACGTGGTATTACGTATATAAATAAATTAGCGGTACCCGACAGATGATGTTCTGGATCACCCTGGTCCACATTTTGGTAGATATCTCGAAAACGCCTTCACATATACAACTAAGGGCCACTCCCTTTTAAAACCCTCATTAATATCTTTAATTTGATACCCATATCCTACAAACACATTCAAGAGTCACCCCTGGTCCACCTTTATGGCGATATCTCGAAAAGGCGGCCACCTATAGAACTAAGCCACACGCCCTTTTAAAATACTCATTAACACCTTTCATTTGATACCCATATCGTACAAACGCATTCTAGAGTCACCCCTGGTCTACCTTTATGGAGATATCTCGAAAAGGCCTCCACCTATAGAACTAAGACCCACTCCCTTTTAAAATACTCATTAACACCTTTCATTTGATACCCATATCGTACACAAAAATTCTAGAGTCACCGCTGGTCCACCTTTATGGCGATATCTCGAAAGGGCATCCACCTATAGAACTAAGGCCCACTCCCTTTTAAAATACTCATTAACACCTTTCATTTGATACCCATATCGTACAAACAAATTCTAGAGTCACCCCTGGTCTACCTTTATGTCGATATCTCGAAAAGTTGTCCACCTAGAGAACTAAGACCCACGCCCTTTTAAAATACTCCTTAACACCTTTCATTTGATACCCATATCGTACAAACAAATTCTAGAGTCACCCCTGGTCCACCTTTATGGCGATATCTCGAAAAGGCGTCCACCTATAGAACTAAGGCCCACACCCTTTTAAAATACTCATTAACACCTTTCATTTGATACCCATATCGTACAAACAAATTCTAGAGTCACCCCTGGTCTACCTTTATGTCGATATCTCGAAAAGGCGGCCACCTATAGAACTAAGCCCCACGCCCTTTTAAAATACTCATTAACACCTTTCATTTGATACCCATATCGTACAAACGCATTCTAGAGTCACCCCTGGTCCACGTTTATGGCGATATCTCGAAAAGGCGTCCACATATAGAACTAAGGCCCACTCCTTTTTAAAATACTCATTAACACCTTTCATTTGATACCCATATCGTAAAAACAAATTCTAGAGCCACCCCTGGTCTACCTTTATGTCGATATCTCGAAAAGTTGTCCACCTAGAGAACTAAGGCCCACGCCCTTTTAAAATACTCCTTAACACCATTCATTTGATACCCATATCGTACAAACAAATTCTAGAGTCACCCCTGGTCCACCTTTATGGCGATATCTCGAAAAGTTGTCCACCTAGAGAACTAAGGCCTACGCCCTTTTAAAATACTCCTTAACACCTTTCATTTGATACCCATATCGTACAAACAAATTCTAGAGTCACCCCTGGTCCACCTTTATGGCGATATCTCGAAAAGGCGTCCACCTATAGAACTAAGGCCCACACCCTTTTAAAATACTCATTAGCACCTTTCATTTGATACCCATATCGTACAAACGCATTCTAGAGTCACCCCTGGTCCACCTTTATGGCGATATCTCGAAAAGGCGTCCACATATAGAACTAAGGCCCACTCCTTTTTAAAATACTCATTAACACCTTTCATTTGATACCCATATCGTACAAACAAATTCTAGAGTCACCCCTGGTCCACCTTCATGTCGATATCTCGAAAAGGCGTCCACCTATAGAACTAAGGCCCACGCCTTTTTAAAATACTCATTATCACCTTTCATTTGATACCCATATCGTACAAAAAAATTCTAGAGTCACCCCTGGCCCAACTTTATGGCGATATCTCGAAAAGGCATCCACTTATAGAACTAAGGCCCACTCCCTTTTAAAATAATCATTAACACCTTTCATTTGATACCCATATTGTACAAACGCATTCTAGACTCACCCCTGGTCTACCTTTATGGAGATATCTCGAAAAGGCGTCCACCTATAGAACTAAGACCCACTCCCTTTTAAAATACTCACTAACACCTTTCATTTGATACCCATATCGTACACAAAAATTCTAGAGTCACCCCTGGCCCACCTTTATGGCGATATCTCGAAAGGGCATCCACCTATAGAACTAAGGCCCACACCCTTTTAAAATACTCATTAGCACCTTTCATTTGATACCCATATCTTACAAACAAATTCTAGAGTCACCCCTGGTCCACCTTTATGGTGATATCTCGAAAAGGCGTCCACCTATAGAACTAAGGTCCACGCCCTTTTAAAATACTCATTAACACCTTTCATTTGATACCCATATCGTACGAACGCATTCTAGAGTCACCCCTGGTCTACCTTTATGGAGATATCTCGAAAAGGCCTCCACCTATAGAACTAAGACCCACTCCCTTTTAAAATACTCATTAACACCTTTCATTTGATACCCATATCGTACACAAAAATTCTAGAGTCACCGCTGGTCCACCTTTATGGCGATATCTCGAAAAGGCGTCCACCTATAGAACTAAGGCCCACACCCTTTTAAAATACTCATTAGCACCTTTCATTTGATACCCATATCGTACAAACAAATTCTAGAGTCACCCCTGGTCCACCTCTATGGCGATATCTCGAAAAGGCGTCCACCTATAGAACTAAGGCCCACGCCCTTTTAAAATACTCATTAACACCTTTCATTTGATACCCATATCGTACACAAAAATTCTAGAGTCACCCCTGGCCCACCTTTATGGCGATATCTCGAAAGGGCATCCACCTATAGAACTAAGGCCCACTCCCTTTTAAAATACTCATTAACACCTTTCATTTGATACCCATATCGTAGAAACAAATTCTAGAGTCACCCCTGGTTTACCTTTATGGAGATATCTCGAAAAGGCGTCCACCTATAGAACTAAGACCCACGCCCTTTTAAAATACTCATTAACACCTTTCATTTGATACCCATATCGTACACAAAAATTCTAGAGTCACCCCTGGCCCACCTTTATGGCGATATCTCGTAAGGGCATCCACCTATAGAACTAAGACCCACTCCCTTTTAAAATACTCATTAACACCTTTTATTTGATACCCATATCGTACAAACAAATTCTAGAGTCACCCCTGGTCCACCTTTATGGCGATATCTCGAAAAGGCGTCCACCTATAGAACTAAGGCCCACGCCCTTTTAAAATACTCATTAACACCTTTCATTTGATACCCATATCGTACACAAAAATTCTAGAGTCACCCCTGGCCCACCTTTATGGCGATATCTCGAAAGGGCATCCACCTATAGAACTAAGGCCCACTCCCTTTTAAAATACTCATTAACACCTTTCATTTGATACCCATATTGTACAAACGCATTCTAGAGTCACCCCTGGTCCACGTTTATGGCGATATCCCGAAAAGGCGTCCACCTATAGAACTTAGGCCCACTCCCTTTTAAAATACTCATTAACACCTTTCATTTGATACCCATATAGCACAAACAAATTCTAGAGTCACCCCTGGTCCACGTTTATGGCGATATCTCGAAAAGGCGTCAACATATAGAACTAAGGCCCACGCCCTCTTAAAATACTCATTAATACCTTTTATTTGATACCCATATCGTACAAAATAAATTCTAGAGTAACCCCTGGTCCACCTTTATGGCGATATCTCGAAAAGACGTCCACCTATAGAACTTAGGACCACTCCCTTTTAAAATTATCATTAACACATTTCATTTGATACCCATATCGTACAAACAAATTCTCGAGTCAGGCCTGGTCCACCTTTATGGCGATATCCCTAAATGGCGTCCATCTATAGATCTATGGCACACTCCCTCATAAAATACTCTTTAGTGCCTTTCATTTGATAGACATGTCATACAAACACATTCCAGGGTTACCCTAGCTTCCTTTTACAACATGGTGATTTCCCTTACTTTGTCTCCACAGCTCTCAACTGAGTATGTAATGTTCGGTTACACCCGAACTTAGCCTTCCTTACTTGTTTTTGAACGACTTTGATTTCACTTTTCTTCATCACTTTATTCTCTGTGCTTCCTTTTTTTTGGCCTACGTAGGTCTTTGTCTTTGCCCTTTTTTGCTTTTTTACATGTTTTCACTTTACAATTTTCCGTAAATTTTTTTTTTTGCTTTTCTTTATAGCTTTCTTATATCCATATGTAAATATGTTCACTTTTTTACCTAGTAATTCTTCAAACAAAATTTCTTTAATTTTTACTTTTTCTTATGGTTTCCTTATCATGGAAATAGTCTCACCTTTCTTCCCTATTTTTTCTACACTTCTTGCGAATTATTCTTGATTTTTGGCTGACATGTTCAGCTTTTTAACTCGTTAAACAAATTTATTAATTTTTATTATTTTTTTTTATTAGACAACCACACTCGATTTTATTATATAAGTCGTGATTCTCGTGGTAACGTGTGTATTCTTCCGTCCGCATGGTTTCACTAGTTTGTCTGGCGATCTCCTCCCTTCTTTCGCCTTCTCCTTCGTATTTCTGTGCAAAAATTGGTTTAGCTTTCAGAAAATTCTTTATTATAGATGAATAGAAATATTTTTTTGGAGTTACTAAAAAGTAAAATGAAACCTATACTAAGGTGTACCTTTCTAAAAGAGGGTTGAAAGGATTTTTTTTTGAATCTTTAGATTCGAAATCTACGAAAATTTTTGAATAGTGATATTTAATGAAGTTTTTGATTAAATAATTTCGGCATAAGCTTTGCTTTGCCTCGGAAGAACTTTTCTTTAGATAAGGTTTTATGTACATACAAAAATGTTCGCATACTTTTCATATGTACACCCAACCCTTTTTACAGGGAGCTTTAACATATCTAAATTTTTATTTTTACTTATTAAAATATTTAATTTAGCATTTACTAAACACTTTTTCCTTATAAAAATTAACACATCAAAAAAATTTCCAACTTACCAAAAAGGGTGATGAGTTTTTGACGTCCGCCTCGGGTGAAGATCAAATCCAAAAGAAGGAATGTCGATCACCGGAACGAAAGCCAAACCTCATTCTTGTCTATTTTCTTTCATTTCCTCTGATCAGCATATGACTTCCGTCATATGGAAATCAGATTGAAGTTTAACGAAACTCTACTCTATTACAATTTGGAACTAGGATGATTTTGCGTTAATACGCTGGAAATGAATTGCTAAAAAAATTGAAAATTCTGAAATCGCACATTACAAACTGGATAATTCACAATTTATTTTAAACCGGTGAATTAGACAGAAAAGGGGCGATCAAACTTTGATATCTTTGGCATGAAATGTTGCCACGATCTTCCCTTGCAAATCTTCTAAGACGTAGTAGGATTTACCCAGCTTCTCGCGAACTCTCACTTTTATAAAAGCTTTACTTAATTTTGCATTGAAATTCTTCTCGAAATTACTTTGTGCAAAATTACGACGGAATACTTCTTGTCCTACTCTAAATGATACAGGTTTCGCTCGTAGATTGTATTGTCTTTCATTACAATGATAGGCATTTGTTAATTTTTTCTTCAACTTGGCACGGCCAAGGGATAATATATCGTCTCTAGCTAGTTGTATGCAAGGTTCATCTAGCGCATGTGCTTTGAGTAACAATTCATATGATGATCCATGAGTGATCATATCGAGTCCATATAATGCGTGGTATGGTGAGCATTTTAAGGACTGATGTATTGAGTTCCGAAGCGCACAACTGATAAACGTTAAATTTGTGTCCCACTCCTTTGGTCATCCTTTATATAGGCTCTAATGGCAGCGATCAACGTACGGTTCACACGTTCTTTAGCATTCGCTTGTGGCGAATAAAGCGCTGTATATACATGTTTAACTCCATAGTCCGTGAGAAATGCTTCAAAATCGTTAGATTTGAACTGTGACCCATTGTCACTGACAAGAGTTTCTGGTACTCCATATGTATGAAAAATGTGTTTTTGTAGGAATTCAATTATAATTGAAGACGTAAATTTTTTTAGAGGACACAGCCAGTGGAATTTGGACATGTGATCCAGCACTATTAAGAGTCCGATATGACCTGCTTTGCTACGGGGATATGGTCCTAAAATGTCTACATAAATTCTTTGAAAAGGACGATCAGTACAAACTTGATTTCCCATTGGTGGTCGCAATATAACATTTGGAGCTTGGGTCGATTTGCATACTTCACAATTACCTACGTATGTTTTAACATCTCGAACTAATCCTGGCCAATAGAACTTGCGGCGCATAAGATCCAGTGTCTTATGAATCCCGCCGTGAGAGGAAATAATATGGTCGTGAGCACGCGACATGACATCTTTACGAATTTCACTAGGGATCCACAATTTCCAGGCGCATTCTTCGGTGACAGGCGTACCATCTGAGTGCACTGTGCGTATGTAAACAAATTTATCTACAACCGTAATGTCCGGAAATTTCTCTTCGTTTTCAGAAATCTTTGATTTTAAAGCTTGGTATTCTTCACTAGAAAAGTAAACAGAATCCAGATCGATTTCTGATTCAATCTCTAACGAAAACAGCTCTTTGCAATGCATACTAGACAATGCATCGGGAACTATATTTTCCTTTCGTTTTTTATGGCTAACGGAAAATGTATAACTCTGCAGCTTAAGCGCCCATCCTGCCAAACGGCCACTTAACTTTGGTTGCCTCATAAGCCACACGAGACTAGAGTGGTCTCTATATATAACACCTAAAGCGTTCTATTGCTTCTATTGCTGCCAAACACTCACGCCCCGTAACGCTATAGTTTCTTTGAGCAGAGTTCAATTTCTTTGACATAAAGGCTATTGGGCGTTCATTTCCTTCACTGTCTAGCTGTATTAACACGGCACCTATACCGTAATCGCTGGCGTCGCAATGAACATAGAATTTTTTCGAAAAATCTGGGTTCTGCAAAACCGGAGCATTCATTAAACGTTCTTTAATTTTCTCAAAGGCTGATTTTGCAGCTTCGGTCCACTCAAACTTGCGTTTGGTAGCAAAACCTCAGTTATGGGATAAGCTATGTCCGAAAAGTTTTCTATGAATCTTCTGTACCATCCCGCTAAACCTAGAAAGCCTCTAACTTGTTTAATGTTTTTCGGTGTTGGCCAGTCCTTTATTGACTAAATTTTCTTTGGGTCTGTCGCAATGCCACCGTTACCGATAACATAACCTAGATATTTTACTTTTGTTACACAAAATTGGCTCTCATTGATGTTAATTGCCAAATTCGCTTTTCTAAACTACTCAGCTATCCTAACAAGAATAGATAAATGGGATTCAAAGGTGTCTGATACCATACAAAGATCATCTAAATATCCAAATACACATGTTCGTAGGTCAGCTGGAATAATTTCGTCCATTAAACGAGACATAGTTTGCGCAGCGTTACACAAACCAAAAGGCACAGTAAAAGATGTAATTTCTTTGGCTTCCTCTGCCAAAGGAATCTGCCAAAAGGCATCTTTTAGATCGATTTTAGTTATAATATTTGCCTCGGGCAATCTAGAGAATATACCCTCTATTGACGGAAGTGGGTATGCATCTTTCTTTGTTACTTCGTTTATTTTTCTTGCATCTAGATACAGTCGAATTTTATTGGGTTTTATAACCATATGCATTGTTGAGCTCCAAGGACTTTGAGACTTTTCGATAACTCCTAACTTCAGCATTCTATCTACCTCTTGATACATTGATTTCTCTACTGCTGGGGAAACTGGATAAAAGCGTTGCTTTATTGCCTTTGCTTCTCCTACGTCAATCTCGTGTCGCAAGAGACTTGTCCTGCCGAGTCCTCGTTTTTCGAAATCAGGAAAAAGTAACTTAACTGCTTCTAGCTGCTGACGTTGACCCTCGGTCAGCGGATACAAAATATATTTATATTTTTCACTTATGTGTGAGTTATCCCTATCTGAACTACTTTCACATTTGTCGTTGGAAGAAATACTACTAATTAGGATCGGAGCCAGCTCAAACAACTTCCAAAAATCAATTCCTAAAATTAGGTTTTGGCTTATATATGGAATTATATAAAGCTTTATCCTTTTAATTTTTGCCTTGTATTCTATATTTATATCAAGATAACCATTTATTGTTTGAGATTTCCCATCTGCTGTCTTGACATTAGATTTAAATTTTCGGAACTCGGATAAGTTAATCAAATCCTCTTTAACTAAACTAGAACCTATAAAACTGATATTCGCACCAGTATCTAGCAATCCGAACATTTCGCGGTCAAGAAGCTTCACTTTTGCATAGTACCTAGCATCTTCTTCATTTAAAATGGACAATATTAAGATCTTTTTCCTGTCTTTAACTGCTTTCCAAAAGCGCCTAAGTCGCAAGGTTGACCTTTGGGTTTTTATTGAAGATTTATTCGGTTCAGGATAATCCTGGAAAATTCTGTTTCTTGCCTCAATGTAGTTACGTATTCGCTCATGTAATGGTTTGCGTGGATAAATGAGTTTATCAACTTCCTTCGAATCGATATCTGGTTTAAAATTTTATGGTTGTGGAAGTTGTCTACACCTAACGTTTGGTCGAATCAGAGAATTTAAACACAATGAGAAGGCGTTTTTTTGGCATCCACTGCTTACGATCCATTTGCATGTGACACGTCTTGCACTTCACCACTATTCCCCAAATTCATGTTAACTTAACAGGGTGCAAGACGTAACAGAAAATTTTCTTAACGATTTTCTCTGTTCGTCTGTTACCAAAAAATTCTCTGATAGGAGCAAGTATATTGCAAATTTAATTCTCTGATTTTTTGTAAATAAATTATGATGGTTGGAAGGTTGAAGTCTTCGGCACAGCCGAAGACAGTTCTGTCCTTACTTGTTTTTTTTATATTCAAAGTGTGAATTTGAATCTGTGCCTATGATTCAGGGCAAAACAAAAACAAAAGTGCTACAAGTGTATAGGGGTTGAGCAGCTCCGATGTAAAGAAATATTTTGACAAGTATAAAATACATTATTCAGTCAACAAATATAGTCAAAAAAGATTCAGAAAGCTGAATTAAAAATTATTATAAATTTATGATCTCCTAAAGTAAACACATTTGATTCAAATATGATTCCAAAATGTGGTTGAAAAAATATATTCAGTGTTTGATCATCTAAAGTATTCATATTTGATTATTTCTTTTGTTCAATTGTATGGTAACTCATTATTTTGTCAGAAAGAGTAATCAAATTATATTGATATGTAGGGAAATTGAAAATTTAATCACCTAAATGGTGAGTGGGTATAAACAAATCTAGATTGGTATATATGTACACACATATATTCCTAAACTAAAGATCAGCCTACACCCCCCTTTCCCACCCACTTCATTGATACCAATATATCCATGCATAAGCTAACAAATGTTTGTACATTCTTACTTACTTACTTAATTGGCGCTTAACCGTCTAAACGGTTATGGCCGTCCAACAAGGCGCGCCAGTCGCTCCTTCGCTCCGCCAACCGGCGTCAATTGGTCACACCAAGGGAGTTTAAATCGTTTTCCACCTGGTCCTTCCAACGGAGTGGGGGCCGCCCTCTACCTCTGCTTCCATAGGCGGGTTCCGATAGAAACACTTTCTTGGCCGGAGCATCATCTTTCATTCGCATAACATGGCTTAGCCAGCGCAGCCGCTGCGTTTTAATTCGCTGGACTATGTTGATGTCTGCGTATAGCTCGTACAGCTCATCATTAAATCTTCTTCGGTACTCGCCATCGCCAACGCGTAGAGGTCCATAAATCTTTCGAAGAACTTTTCTCTCGAACACTCCCAAAGCCGCTTCATCTGCTGTTGTCATGGTCCATGCTTCTGCCCTATATAGCAGGACGGGTACGATAAGTGACTTGTAGAGTATGATTTTCGTTCGCCGAGAGAGGACTTTACTTTTCAATTGCCTACCTAGTCCAAAGTAGCATTTATTGGCAAGATTGATTATTCGCTGGATTTCAGTGCTGATGTTGTTGCTAGTGTTGATGCTGGTTCCCAAATAAACGAAGTCTTTTACTATTTCGAAATTATGGCTTCCAACAGTAGCGTGGTTGCCAAGGCGCATATGCGTTGACTCTTTGCTCGATGACTGCAGGTACTTCGTTTTGTCCTCATTCACCATCAAACCCATCTTTACCGCTTCTTTTTCCAGCTTGGAGTAAGCAGAACTAACAACGCGGGTGTTTAGGCCGATGATATCAATGTCATCAGCATATGCCAGTAATTGCACGCTTTTATAGTATATTGTTCCAGTGCGGTTAAGTTCTGCAGCTAGTATAATTTTCTCCAGCATCAAATTAAAGAAATCGCACGATAGGGGGTCACCCTGTCTGAAACCTCGTTTAGTTTCGAACGGCTCGGAGAGGTCCTTCCCAATTCTGACTGAGCTGATGGTGTTGCTCAACGTCATTTTGCACAGCCGTATAAGTTTTGCGGGAAAACCAAATTCAGACATAGCGGCATATAGGCAGCTCCTTTTCGTGCTGTCGAAGGCGGCTTTAAAGTCGACGAAGAGGTGATGTGTGTCGATTCTCTTTTCACGGGTTTTTTCCAAGATTTGGCGCATTGTGAAAATCTGGTCGATGGTAGATTTACCAGGTCTGAAGCCGCACTGATAAGGTCCAATCAGCCGGTTCGCGGTGGGCTCCAATCTTTCGCACAATACACTTGAAAGAACCTTATATGCGATTGTACATTCACATGTTCAAATAAAAGACAAACTGTTTCAATCAACCACTTCCAACAAAAATTATTCTTACGCACAAGCATATGTACAAATCTATGTTCATATGTAAGCTAAGAAATATTTTTATATTCGCATGTTGACAAAGAAAACAAAATTCACTTCAACCATCCAACCATACGCACAAGCACACATACATATTTACATATGTATGCTCATGTTTTGTATGTAAATCACAAAATCCTGAAAACTAGCTTCCTCTTGATTTTTCATTTATAAATTCTTCTTCTTAAGTTGTCCAAATTGATGATAGAATTTTGCAATTCGGCAACATGGCATTTGATAAAATCGTCAAAAGACAAATTTTTGCGATTTTATAAATTCCAACCAGGCATGCTTAACCAACTAACCGATATCATTTCGTTACGATAATTAACGTTAATAAACGAAACAAAGTCATTTCGTTTCGTTTATTAACGTTAAGAACGTCAAATTAACGAAATGATTTCGTTTCGTTTTCTGCCATATCAAAACGGAATCAAATCGTTTATGTTGATTATTAATTTCAAACTATGCTGGCAAAGCTGATTGATGGCGGAGTCATTAAAGGTGAAAGCAATAGCCAAGCTGATTGCAACTTTTCTCATGAATTTTGACAGTACGAACATTTCTCAGAGTGTTTTTGACATTACCACCAACGAATTACACAAACAAATTATATGGAGTTTGTGTGTGTATGTGCGCTCGTTGTTACCACCTTACGGCTTCACCACGGCTATAGCATTGCCAGCACAATTCAAACATAAAGTATCACGTTTTTGTTAACGTTTTTAACGTTAACGAAAGCTTTTCGTTTCGGTTAAAAACGAGATACAATTTATCTTGATAATTTCTTTATCGATAATATTTCGAAGTGTTTCAACGGAAACGGTGGAAATTTTTTGATAAACGATTAGCTTAACGATAAGGTGCATCCCTGATTCCAACTTCGATGCATATTGGGGGTATTCATTATGACGAGCATAACTACTTTCATAACCCCGCACTTTTCCTTTGAAATAATACCAAACTATTTATAAGCCTGTATGAAAGTACTAATATGGTAGTAAAAAATGCAAATAAACATGCACAGATATTGCCTAGTAAATGTCCACTAACATATTAGCAATATAATCTAAAAATTTCCATCCATTGTTCAATAAATTATTGCAAATAATTTTCTCATATCCTGAATTGCCGAGTTGTCACAGCTTATGGACATTTTTATTTGCTATTTGAAAACCCCTATCATATTCTGCCGAAAAATTGTTCGCGCAGTCACGCAGCCAAATTTGCAGTAACTGTGTTGCAGTTGCTACATAAGAGTGGTGTTTTACCCGTTTCTGGCCCGAATTCGCACTGTGACGTCATACTGTATATGCTGACTTGTTTATCACATGTCAGTACAAATTAAGAATTTTACATTATTTTCATAGATAAAAATTAATATATGGGAGCGGCGAAATAAATTAAAGTAATTTTGCGAAGAAATGTAACATTATTTCGCAAAAGAGCAATAAATTCGTTTATTTTAATTTTATAATAAATTCCCCTTTTAGCTGTGAGTTATTAAAGGTATAAACGGAAACACTTTTAACCACCGACGACACATAATTTGGCTCGTGCCTATTGTATTTCGTCGGCTAATTGCTACGAGCATTGATATTTACATATCCATGGCCGTATACGCGGATTGCCATAATTGATTTGGTCGCTTCATAATACTAGGTTCAAACACACACCAAATTGCCAATTTATACTGTTTGGGCAATTTATTACGCAATTTGTCATATAATAAATTGTAATAATAAATTGCCAATTTAAAAAAAATTGCATAATAAATTGTTTCAAACTGCAAATGCATCATTGTAAAGTGTGTTTATTGAGTATATATAAACGTCAGTTACGCATAGCTGAACTATATGGTTGGCGCATTTCATCAGCTGATTTTATGTCTTTCATTTCACTGGAGTAGGGATTGTCAAAAGAAGATGTCAAAATCAAAATAAAACCAAAACATTGAACACATTTTCTTACAAAACACAAAAATTTCAAAGTTTAATGTTTTCATTCCATTGAATTCACCTAATACCAACACGCACATTTTGACAGTCTCAACAAAGATATGTTGTTACTGTAGAGATGAGCCAACCAGCTATCAAATTACTATTGTGTAAGCTAAATAGAGTTATATGAACACCCCTCAATTTAAATCGAAATAGCCTCAATTTATTTTTCTGTTTGAACATAGTATAACGCGGAAAGCGACAAGTTGTTTTATTAATAACTTAAGACACTGCCACAGCATCAAAGCGACCAAGCTTTTTATACATGTCTGCCTTTAATTGGAGTATTATTGAATATGTATATATGTATGTACATTTGTACTTTTTTGCTTTGGTTTGTATTTTCATACATATATATTCAATGATACAATGCTCAACATTTGATCAACAGGCACATGTCTTTTGTGTATTGTTGGTCTTATTTACATACATATTTAAGGGTTGATTTGAGGCAGGTCAAAAGTATTTAAGTTTGACTTGGCTTATCAAACCTGCCTTTGAAAATATTCAAGTACATAGGTACTTACATCATTGTACTGAATAACACATATAAAATGCTTTAGGAAATTTCTTTATAGGTACCTCCCCTCCCACCCATAGTCCAAATAATAACTAAATAATTTTTTATTTATTCAATTGTTATCAAGTATTTTATTTATTTCAATTTTTCAATTTATTAATAATTCATACTTCATGGTTAATATGCATACATTTTATGCAAATGAACGTTTTATAAATATGCAATGGATTTCGTGTGCACAGAAATTCCAAGTGTGCAAATGCCGTCGGCAAAACACTATTTGCATGCATATTTCAATTTGCATACATTTTCCTAACATTTTAATTTATTAACAAAAAGGGATGGGATAATTCATAAATGTATGATTAATTTACATTTCATGAAAGGGCATATTTTGGGTATATGAAAAGGTTTTTGTTTGTAAAGAAATAAGCAAAATTTCTGCAATTTGCTGCAACATAAAACAAGCAAATATATTGCTATTATTATATTAATTAAGTTCAAATTCATATTAAATCATAAAACAAGCAAATATATTGCTACAAGTAATAAAATTTAAATTTAATTAATCCTATTAAATACCTATATTCCCACAAAGAAATCATATTAAGAGAAAATCCAGAGAATTTATACACCAGCTGAAACTGTTGACAGAGAATTTTCTGCTGTTAACTGGTTAACATTGAAATTGGATTGTGTGTGGTGAAGTGCAAGACGTGTTCACATGCAAAAAAGTTGGAATCTAGCAAAAACGCCTTCTCATTGTGTTTAAATTCTCTGGTCGAATCCTAAATCACTATCGGAATTAATTTGAATTTTTTCACCGTTTAACTCAAATTTTTCGGGTTGCTGGACGTTCGCTTGTGTTCGAACGTCTTCCTCGGGGGGTGTTTTTTGGCCTGGATATGCAAGCTTCGCATTGGGGTTTGTATATATTTTTAGCACCACATCCGTAACAAAAAATGTTACGTACCTTAGTGCACATATCCCATGGGTGACCTTCTTCATCACAATTCCAACAGATTAGTTGCCGGATGTGACCGGATGGTATCTCCACTGCCTATACTTGTGCTTCCTCAATATCAGAGCTGATTTCTTCCAATTCACCTGCCACTAACGATGCCACATTGCGTCTCGGAGCATATGTTGGCGGATTGGTCCGGGGTATGGGTGTTCGTTGATATGAGGCTTCATTTAACAGATTTTTCCTCATTTGCACTAACTTTCGTAGATGTGCTACTGAAAGTACAGGAACATATAGAAGTTCATGTCGGATATCGGGACGCAAATTCCTAGTTAGCAACTCTACTAATTCGTGCTCTTCCATTCGTATGGGGAGACGATCTATCATGGACATTATTGAGTCATAAAAAGTTACAAAAGTTTCATTTGGAAGTTGCTTTCTGTTTCTTATTTCCTCACGTAGGTCGTATGTCGAACGGTAATCTTTGAATTCATACCTTAACGCAGTACGGAAAGAATTCCAGTCGATTGCCGGTACTTGTTTGTGATACCGCCAATACCAGGTTTTTGCTTTGCCAGCAAGCAAATATGTAAATTTTTGCAAACTGCATTAAAATTGTTGTTTAAACTTTCCGCTGTCAGCGCATGGACGCGATATATAAACTCGTTGCAAGTTAGTCCGTCAGCTGAACCGTCAAATTTTACATGCCAGTTTTGTATGATGGTAGTTATTTTATCCTGGCGAATGGATGGAACGTTAGCTGGCTGAAAACCTTGCTGATCCTGTCGTATTTGGTTATTATCCGGGTACAGTGTTGTATTCGGGGTATTGGACTGAAGATTTAGGCTGGCTCTCAATCGTTCAATAGCTGCATCGACGATTTGAGATATTTGGCTACTATCAACTAAGTTTGAATTAACGTTTTGCCGGGTATTATCGTTTACTCGAAAATGATTATTTCGATTTTCAGAATTAATATTTATCAAAGGTAAGGAGCGATTTTGGTCATCGTTATTAGTTGGTTGTGATACGTTATTACTATTACTCTCGTTATATAGTCGGCGCTTAGAATTGTATCGAAAATTGTATCTGGGTACCGCTCCGCCTCGTCGTTGTGACGTTTGAGTCGGATTGGAAAATGTCGGATTATTACTTTTACCGATCGTAATCTTTTGCAATTCGCGAAAATTACAAGCTCTTCTACAATATGGACATTCTTGTGAAGTGTATAATCAACTGCTGATACACTCTGTGTGATATATATGGTTACATAAAGTTTTACGCACTTCCTGATCTGCTTTAAGGTCTTGTTGACAGATGTTATAAATATTACGTTCGGCCTCTGAGCCTTCTGGTACCAGTGAAAGATTTTCATTACTATGTACTACTGCCATAGTGCTTTATTTTTAAAAATTACAAAAAAATATAAGTTTTGCGGTGGTAACTTCGTGACGGGTAAGTGAACATCGAACGAGATGGAGTTCTAGCTGGCGTTTACTTGGACTATTGCTGACAGATATTTTTCAGTGGTCCATTGTTTTAAGTACGGGTTGATTTTGGACTAAATAATGAACTAAAGTCGATAACTTAGTATTTCCAAAAATCACTTCTACTTGGTACAATGTTCCTTTATAGATTTTTAGGAATTGTATTCTAAAGGTGATTAAACAAGAAAAGAAAACAGTTAAGAAGAGCCAGGCGGTCGATTCTACTGGGTCTTAAATACGCTCCATAGTCGATAATCCTGCGAGGATTTAAAACTTGTTTCTAATATAAACAAGAAAAAATTGTTTTGATCTAAATAGGGTACTTATATAAGGATGCGTTTGATGTAGGAATGATTGAAAAATGAAAAACGTATTACTGAAATGAAACCAGTGCATTGTGGAGCAAAATGCTGGTTGCAGATGTTAAAGTTGCAAATTATTATGTATGTGCATACATGTACAATGTATACATATATATTTTTTATTGGCTCTACATTGCCCCACGTTGGGCGCCATTTTGTAATGTTTATTGGGAATTAGAATTGGAAATTATCCAAAAAGGACTTAAGGTCTTCTTACCTGCTCATGCCGTGAGGAGTAGGTCCATCGGGATCCGTTTATTGGCTAGAAAAACAGTGGCGGGGGGGGGGGGGTTCGCGACCTTTCCTCATAGCACTAGACCCCATTACATTTTATTTCAGAGTCCCTGTTTATTTATCACAAAAAAATTTATTTGGTGCACTGGTTTCTCTAACTAACAAAAAAAACGCTGCTAAGGGAAAAAAGGGGCATAACTAAGGCCAGAACTCCTCCTTCTCCAAGTTATGAGCTGCCCAGGTGACATGGCGCTCGTGCTTCTTATATCTCTCCCTGCCTTGACATCTAATTTAGCACTAATAGTTGTAGATGTCCCTATGTAGGCATCACTTACCACCTCACTTCGTTACCACCATTAATAAATTTACTCACTAATTTTTTTTTCTTTTTCAATTCATTCACATTATAAAAGTTTTTTTTATTTAATATGAAACTACGCTTAAATTGCAAATAAGAACTAAGCTCTAGGTTTTACATATAGTATACATACACAAGTACGTATTTAATTAACCAATATAAAAATATAAATTTTTAAAGCCTATTCGCCTATGTATAATATCAATGTTCTATTATTTAAGATTGGAGAAGAGTTGTTTTTTTTTTTTTAAATTTATACCAAAGTTATCGCAAAAGAGGCTTGTTCTTCTATCCGGCCATAACTGTTTAGACGGTTAAGCGCCAATTAAGTAGGTAAGTATCGCAAAAGAAGTTTACCTTTGTGGTACGAACGTTTCTTTTTTTACCTTTTTCTTACTTTGCATATATATGGAAAGTTTTAACTTGCAACGTTGAACGTGCACAATTTAATATATGTATGTAAGTGATTATGTTATTCAAAATCAACGCAACCCCACTGTCATGAATATTCTTAGAAAGTCAGTTTACATACGCTATTGATGTAAACGTTCTTTAACATCAGTGTTTGACGTGATTTAAATTTAATATGTTTGATATTTGACACAACATTCGATATCAGAATATCGAACATTTACACTTAATAAAACATTATCAGCACAATCCAACAAAATGTTCGGATCGACTTAACATCATACCAAAGAGTTTGCATGAAACTTTTTAATACTATTTGTTTAACATCATGCAGTCTTACTGAACATGATGTACTCTTTGTTTTTGTGCTATATTTACGTATTTACTTTTTTGGAAGTTTAGCTAATAACGTTGTTGTACTTGATTTCAATTGCATTTATTTCATTTCACATCGTTTTGATTGCAACTCAAAGGGAACCAAAGTATATGCTTTCTTTTTTATATTCACTAACATTTGTTATTTCTTATGACTGTATAGGCAATTATAAGCAATTAAAAATAGTTTGTATATATATATATATATGTTTTTTTTTTTTTTTTGAACGACTTTGATTTCCCTTTTCTTCATCACTTTATTCTCTGTGCTTCCTTTTCTTTGGCCTACATAGGTCTTTATCTTTGCCCTTTTTTGCTTTTTTACATGTTTTCACTTTAAAATTTTCCGTAAATTTTTTTTTTTTTGCTTTTCTTTATAGCTTTCTTACATCCATATGTAAATATGTTCACTTTTTTACCTAGTACTTCTTCAAACAAATTTTATTTAATTTTTACTTTTTCTTATGGTTTCCTTATTATGGAAATAGTCTCACCTTCCCTATTTTTTCTACACTTCTTGCGAATTATTCTTGATTTTTGGCTGACATGTTCAGCTTTTTAACTCGTTAAACAAATTTATTAATTTTTATTATATTTTTTTATTAGACAACCGCACTCGATTTTATTATATAAGTCGTGATTCTCGTGGTAACGTCTGTATTCTTCAGTCCGCATGGTTTCACTAGTTTGTCTGGCGATCTCCTCCCTTCTTTCGCCTTCTCCTTCGTATTTCTGTGCAAAAATTGGTTTAGCTTATGGTGGGAGAGTGGAAACTGTACCCAAGAGGTTTCTCTCCCAGCAAACGTAGGTCTCCCACATGAATAATCTACGATTTCAAAATTTTTTTTATTATAGTTTAATAGAAATATTTTTTTGGAGTTACTATAAAGTAAAATGAAACCTATACTAAGGTGTACCTTTCTAAAAGAGGGTTGAAAGGATTTTTTTTTGAATCTTTAGATTCGAAATCTACGAAAATTTTTGAATAGTGATATTTAATGAAGTTTTTGATTAAATAATTTCGGCATAAGCTTTGCTTTGCCTCGGAAGAACTTTTCTTTAGATAAGGTTTTATGTACATACAAAAATGTTCGCATACTTTTCATATGTACACCCAACCCCTTTTAAAGGAAGATTTAACATATCTAAATTTTTATTTTTAATTATCAAAATATTTAATTTAGCATTTACTAAACACTTTTTCCTTATAAAAATTAACACATCAAAAAAATTTCCAACTTACCAAAAAGGGTGATGAGTTTTTGACGTCCGTATCGGGTGAAGATCAAATCCAAAAGAAGGAATGTCGATCACCGGAACGAAAGCCACACCTCATTCTTGTCTATTTTCTTTCATTTCCTCTGATCAGGATATGACTTCCGTCATATGGAAATCAGATTGAAGTTTAACGAAACTCTACTCTATTACAATTTGGAACTAGGATGATTTTGCGTTAATACGCTGGAAATGAATTGCTAAAAAAATTGAAAATTCTGAAATCGCACATTACAAATATGATTAATTTTTTTAGGATTATGCATAATGAGTGTACATAGGAAAATGGTCAAGGATAATGGAATATGGTACTCAGAGTTTTAGAACGATTTGCACAAGATCCACGCCGTTTGGCACTTGTATAATTCACTACTTCTTTTTTCTTGACATTAAATTGAATGGAATTGCGCAACATGACCCCGACAGACGTAGAGCTTAGTGCACAACCTACCTCCCGACGGAATACTTGACGGTGGTACCGGGGTTATATGGTACTCAGACAGTAGGAGGTTTAGTGCGGTTAAAGTCCCACACTAACCTTGAGGCTTTCGATGCTTCTTCCTCGTAAAAAAAAAAACACATTAAATTGGATTGCCGCCCCCCTGATTGTTCCAAAATCAAATCCTGGCTACGCCCTTGCAAGGTTGAGTGCAAGCGCTCAACCTGGTCGTTGCTTTCACTTCGTTGTGTGGGGGTTTCGTAGACTTCTATACCTAGTGAGCGGACATAGTTTAAGACAAGAGGAGTTAGAAAACCTCTCTCTTTGTCCGTGGCCAATATTTTTGGCACTGAGAAGTAGTACAGCAGATCAGTAAACTTTTTTCGAATGTGTATTGAAGACTTGTTCTTTATCACAAATAGCTTAGCGAATTTTGAAAATTTATCTATTGTGCTAAGGTTTTTTTTTGTTTTTCGATCTCGAAGATATCTATATGCAGAATCTCGCAGGGATAGCTCGGAATCGGTGTGGGCTGAAGGAAGGGTTTCGGTGGATGTCTATCGTATTTATTTGGTTTGCAAGTGTCGCATTGTTTCGAATATTCCCTGATTTGCCTGGCCATTGCCGGGAAGTAATATTGTTCGAGAATCTGCACCCTATTTTCGTGCGGGTTTCTTTGAGCTCGCTTGTGTTACCTCTCGATTATCTCAAAAATTCTATCAGCTACCGTAACATCTTCTACGCTTCTTTGTGTTATCCTGATACGGTACCTTTGGAAGTGATCTATATAAACATCCTGTAAAGAGGCAAGGAAAATTTCGGAAATTTTTATTCCGCGTATTGACATATTATCTCAAAATAGAGACCAATGAGGCGTTGTCGGATTCGGGAAATGAGACGTAGTGTCAGTGGCGGATCCAGGGGGTGGCGAGGGGGGCGATTGCCCCCCTGCTCTGATCTGGAACTTATGAAAATTATAAATGTTTGTTTTGATTACATATAAAATTTTTAGCTTTTATGTATGTACTAGCCTTTACCCGCGGCCCCGTCCCCAAGGAGAAATTTAAATATATGGGCTATTCCTGCTTATCAAGTTATCTGTTTAAAATTTTGTTTTCTGTCTAATGCATTTTATTTTTGTAATTGAGTAAAAAAAGAACTAAATGAGCTGATAACCTGATAGGATCCCAAATGATCCCGAAATTATCCAGAAAAAGCTACGAAATGAGCCCCACGCTATCGCGGACGGATCCCGAAAACCGTCCAGAAATTCCCGAAAGGGTCTCCAAAAGTTCCCGGAATAGTCCCAAAAAACCAGAAATAACAACGACACGATTCTAGACGAATCCAGAGAACCACACAGAAATGATCCTGAAGGTGTTCCAAAATGATCCCGAAAAGGTTCCGAAATGACCATGACGGGCTCCCGGGCGGATCTCAAAAACCAACCAGAAAATATCCAGGAAGGGTCCCTAAATTATCCCGACATACTCCAGAAAAAGTTCCGAAATGGCTCCGAGGGGATCCACTACGGATCGCGAAAACCATACAGAAATGATTCCGGAAGGGTCCAAAAAAGACCCAAATGATCCCGGAAGGGTCAAAAACTATCCCGGAAAAGTAACAAACAATACCGAAATGGCTCCTACGGCATCCCGGACGGATCCAGAAATGATCCCGAAGGGTCCCAAATGATCCCAAAATGGTCCCGAAATGACCCTGATGGATCCGGCAAACCATCAAGAAATTATACCGGAGGGTCCCCAAATGATCCCGTATTATCCCCGAAAAGGTCCCGAAATAACCCCGACGGGATCCCGGACAAATCCCGAAAACCATCCAGAAATAATGCCGGAAGGGATCCCAAATGATTCCGACAAAGTCCCGCATTGATTCCGACGGGATCCCGAACGGATACCGAAAATCATCCAGAAGTGATGCTGGAAAGGTCCTCAAATGATCACCTAATAGTCCCGAAATTACCTTTAAGGGGTCCTGGACGGATCCCGTAAACCATCCAGAAACGATCCCGAAATAGTCCCGAAGAAGTCACGAAATGACCCTGACGGGATCTGGAACGCATCCCTAAATGACCCTGACGGGATCCCGGACAGATCCCGAAATCCATTCAGAAATGATCTTGGGAGGGACCCCAAATGATCCCGAAAAAGTCCCGCAATGAAAACCATCCAGAAGTGATGCCGGAAAGGTCCTCAAATGATCACCTGATAGTCCCAAAATGACCCTGATGGCATCCCGGGCAGATCCCGAAATCCGTCCAGAAATGATCTTGGGAGGGTCTCAAAACGGTCCCGAAATAGTCTCGGAAAAGTCCAGAAATTACCCTGACGGGATCCCGGACGAATCCTGAAAACCAATCTTAAATGATGCCGAAAAAGTCCCGAAATGACCCTGATGGGACCCCGAAAGGATCCGAAAACTATCCAGAAATGATGCCGGAAAAGTCCTCAAATGATCTCCTAATAGTTCCGAAAAGACCCTGACGGGATCCCGACAAATATCCAGAAATGATGCCGAAAGGGCCCGCAAATGATGCCGTATTAGTCCAGAAAAAGTCCCGAAATGACCCCGACGGGATGCCGGACGAATCCCAAATACCATCCAGAAATGATACCGGAAGGGACCCCAAATCATCCCGAAAAAGTCCCGCAATTATTCCGACGGGATCTTAAACGGATACCGAAAACCATCCAGAAGTGATGCCGGCAAGGTCCTCAAAAGATCACCTAATAGTCCCGAAATGACCCTGACGGGATCCCGAAAGGATTCCGAAAACTATCCAGAAATGATGCCGAAAGGGTCCGCAAATGATCCCGTATTAGTCGAGAAAAAGGCCCGAAATGACCCCGACGGGATTCCGAAAACCATCCAGAAATGATGCCGGTAGGTATCCCAAATGATCCCGAAATAGTCCCGAAATGACCTCGTCGGCATCCCGGACGGATCCCGAAAATTATCCAGAAATGATGCCGGAAAGGTCCCCAAAGGATCCCCTAATAGTCCCGAAATTACCCTGATGAAATCCCGGCCGGATCCCGAAAACCATCCAGAAATGATGCCGAAAGGGTTCCCAAATGATCCCGAATTAGTCGCGAAAAAGTCCCGAAATGACCCCGACGGGATCCCGAAAACCATCCAGAAATGATGCCGGAAGAGCCCCCAACTGATCCCGAAAAGGTCCCCAAATGACTCCGACGAGATCCGGACGGATACCGAAAACCATCCTGAAATGATGCCGGTAGGTACCCAAAATGATCCCGAAATAGTCCCGAAATGACGCCGTCCGGATCCCGGACCCAAATAATCCCGAAAAAGTCCCGCAATGAATCCGACGGGATCCTGAACGGATACCGAAAACCATCCAGAAGTGATGCCGGAAAGGTCCTCAAATGATCACCTAATAGTCCCAAAATGATCCTGACGGCATCCCGGACTGATCCCGAAATCCATCCAGAAATGATCTTGGGAAGGTCCCAAAATGATCCCGAAATAGTCTCGGAAAAGTCCAGAAATTACCCTGACGGGTTCCCGGACGAATCCTGATAGCCATCCTTAAATGATCCCGAAAAAGTCTCGAAATGACCCTGACGGGACCCCGAAAGGATCCCGAAAACTATCCAGAAATGATGTCGGAAAGGTCCTCAAATGATCTCCTAATAGTTCCGAAAGACCCTGACGGGATCCCGATCGGATCCCGACAACTATCTAGAAATGATGCCGAAAGGGTTCCCAAATGATCCCGTATTAGTCGCGAAAAAGTCCCGAAATGACCCCGACGGGATCCCGGACGGATCCCGAAAACCATCCAGAAATGATGCCGAAAGGGTCCCCAAATGATCCCGTATAAGTCGCGAAAAATTCCGAAATGACCCCGACGGGATCCCGGACGGATCCCGAAAACCATCCAGAAATGATGCCGAAGAGCCCCCAAATGATCCCGAAAAAGTCCCCAAATGACCCCGACGAGATAACGGACGGATCCCGAAAACCATCCAGAAATGATGCCGGAAGAGCCCCCAAATGACCCCGACGAGATCCGGGACGGATCCCAAAAACCATCCAGAAATGATGCCGAAAGGGTTCCCAAATGATCCCGTATTAGTCACGAAGAAGTCCCGAAATGACCCCGACGTGATCCCGGACGGATCCCGAAAACCATCAAGAAATGATGCCGGAAGAGCCCCCAAATGATCCCGACGAGATCCCGGACGGATCCCGAAAACCATCCAGAAATGATGCCGAAAGGGTCCCCAAATGATCCCGTATTAGTCGCGAAAAAGTCCCCAAATGGCCCCGACGGGATGCCGGACGAATCCCGCAGACCATCCAGAAATGATGCCTAAAGGGACCCAAAATAACCCCGAAAAAGTCCCGTAATGATCCCGGCAACCATCAAGAATTTATCTCCCGAAGGTACGCAAATGATCCCGATATTACCCTGGTGGGATCCCGGACGGATCCCGAAAACCATCCAGAAATGATCCCGGAAGGGTCCCAAAATGATCCCGAAATAGTGCCGAAAAAGTCCCGAAATTACCCCGGCGGGATCCCGGACCGATCCCGAAAACCATCCAGAAATGATCCCGGAAGGGTCTCCATATGAGGTGAAGCTAATTATAAAACCATGTTAATAAGGCAGCAGGCGCATTGGAGCGAATGAAAAGTTACATAGAAACCAGGCATGCTTAACGAACGAAACGATATCATTTCGTTACGATAATCAACGCTAATAAACGAAACGAAGTCACTTCGTTTCGTTTATTAACGTTAAGATCGTCAAATTAACGTTAATTTGTCGTTCTTAACGTTAATAAACGAAACGAAATGACTTCGTTTCGTTTATTAACGTTGATTATCGTAACGAAATGATATCGTTTCGTTCGTTAAGCATGCCTGATAGAAACATACAGGTAAAGCTAATAAAAGCGTGCTAATAAAAACAATTGAAGGAGTGCGGATGGCGGGAGTAAAAGGAGAGGAACACTGATCGTTCCTCCAAAATTGTCTAGATCTCGATCTGTATGTGCCAGATACCAAAAACTATTGATTTAGGAGAAAACCTATATTGAGTTATAAGAATTTATAGATTTTACACCAGAGTGGGAGATAAAGGGGGAGGGGGCGGAGGGTGTCACTGCTTACTTTGTAAGCCCTCGACTTATTTGACCCCTTGAGTCTGTGATATTGGTGAAGGCCAGTATACGTAAAGGTTTAATGTGTAAAAATTATTGAAAAGTAATTGCTCGAAGGAGTCGTGAGACCCCACCCCTCTTCCCATGTTAGAAAAAAATTTCGCTAGTAGACTACTGTCTGTGTCCCAAATTTCATCGAAATCCATTCTGGCGTGATTCAGTCGCAAAGACGAAAAAATATAATAATTAAATTATAACTGTTCTTAGGGGGCAGGGACCACGCCCTTTTGAAAAATATATAGCTAGTAGATCCTTCTAGACTATTGGCTATATGTGTGCAAAATTTCATCCAAATCGGTCCAGCCGTTCTTGCGTGATTGAGTCACAAAGACAAACGTCTGGACAAACATCCAAACATCCAAACTTTCCCATTTATAATATATATTAGATAATCTATAAGATCGTCCTAATCTGGACGAAGGTTCCTTTTGAAAAAACAAAAGAAGGACAAATATTTTTAGAATGTCACAAAAAATTATTTATATAGGCCTTCGCGAATTTCAGTCCCTACATCGCGTTAATGTGTTACTATTTGGCAGCAATAGTACATTCACGCCAGTAAATCTCCATTATTTTGGGAACTTATACTATACATAATTCTACATAAAGATAAAAAATATGTAAAATTAAGTCAACCTATAGTTCTTTGGGTAGCTCTTAGTAGTTGATGGAACCTATCTTCCTCCGGTTCGAAATTCGGTTAATGCAGCAGAAATTCTTTGAAAGTCGAGGGCTCGTACTTTATGAACAATGTGGAGAGTTCCTTAAATGTGGATGAACTTTTAGTATTTTTCAGCTAAGATAACTAATAAAAAATAGTAGTGAATTTGCCTAATTGACACATTTATAATGTTTCGAAACCTGTATAAGAGGTTTCAATACACGACACGAAAAAACGGAATTATAAGATATCCTTTCCAACAGGTTGTTTATGGTTCACAATAAGCGTAATTTTTTTCATGAAACATAAATTTTATCATCAAACACAAGTGAACACTTGTTATTTTCATCTTATAATTATTTACCGGAATTTAAGCTTAACTTATTGCTTTTGGTGGTTCAAGACTCTGGCGGCGCCGTGGTGTAGTGGTAGCTTACCACACCGAGGGTGCTGGGTTCAAGACCCGCGCAAAAGCAACATCAAAATTACAAAAAAGCATTTCTAAGCGGAGTTGCCCTCGACAGTGGTTTAGCAAACACTCCGAAAAGTTTCTGCCATTAAAAACCTTCTCAGTGAAAATTCATCCGCCTTCCAGGTGCCGTTCGGAGTCGGCATATAAAATTAAAGCCCCGTCCCGTATATTTGTAGGAAAAACTAAAAAGGGGCAATATGCAAACTTGAAGAGAAGCTCAGCCTAAATATTTTCTGAGATAAATCACGCCAAGTATATATTTCTTTTTATTTATTTTTTATCACGGTTCAGGCTTGCTTATTCAATCGTTTATTTGTCAGTTTAGCAATGTCTGGCTCCGTCTTAAAATGCTGTGATAACACTGGTGGACGGCCAAAATTTACCAGAGACGCCGTTATGAAATTTGTATATAAAACCACCCCCTGATTTCGAAAATCGAGTTCGTTTTTGATTCTATGGTAACGTTTTTGAGATATTTCCAATTTACCGTTATTCGAAAAAACCAAAAAGATGGCTCCCTTTAATTACGTATATCTCACGAACGGGTCAAGCAATTGCAAAAAAGTACATAATCGGAAAGACGATAAAATTTGCTATAAATGCATCATACATTGTTTTTTGCTCAACCAGATAGTTTTTGAGATATTAGCTTATCATTTCAGATTTTTGTTTTTTTTTTATGAAAAAAATTAATCTTTGGGAGGGCAGCATTCCAAAACCACAACTTTTTTCCAGATATTTTTTCTTTACGTAAAGCTCCGCTTTATTAGAAAGAGATAAGCTGTCATCGAAGAAAATCCATGCGAAACTACGTAAGTTATAAGCGATCAAATAAAAATACCCAGGTTGCGCAATTTCAACGTATACCTCAAAACGTATGTATGGTATAAAGAAGAGTGAAATATCTAGCTATGCTCTGTTTCTATTTAGTTAAAAGTTCAATTTATGAATGAAATTACCCATATTTTTTACTTTTTTTTTAATTTATTTATGTTTATACTATACTCTAACAATCTTTATCTTAATTTGATTTTACTATGTAGTCGAAATAATTATGTGTTCTACTTTGACGCTTATTCAGTTTAGGATCGGTTTCTCTTATGAGAAACCAGCAGTAATCACCCATCATTGCGACGTCCCAGAATCCTTGATATCGATTCTCAATTAATTTCATTTGCTGATGAAACCTTTCGCCATGTTCGTCACTTTCGTCGCCAAGATTTGCCGGAAAAAAGCTCAAATATGAGTGCAGAAAGTGAATTTTTAAGGACATATTTACGCCTGGAAAGAAAATATTAGTTAGGTAAACAAATTATAGAATTTTGGGAAATTCATTTTAATAAGCTTTTAATATTTACCCATTTTCGCATAATTATTGATTAAGTCGTTCACTATCTGCTCGTAGTTAGGGCTTTTGTGTCTACCGAGAAAAGAAGGAACGACCTTTTCAAAAGATTCCCACGCTGCTGCCTCAACTGATGAGAGTAGTCCTTTGAATTGATTATTGTTGATCAACTTTTTTATTTGTGGCCCAACAAAAATACCTTCCTTTATCTTGGCTTGAGAAATATCTGGAAAAATTGTTTTCAAATAGTCGAATGCTTCGCCTTCTTTGTCCAAAGCCTTAACAAAGTTTTTAATTAGACCGAGCTTGATGTGTAAGGGTGGAAGTATGATTTTCTCTTTCTTTACAAGAGGGGTGTATTTAATGTTATCCACACCAACGGTAAACTCGACTCTTTCCGGCCAATCCTTTCTGACTTTCCTTACGAGCTCAGCTATCCCACTTGCAGAGGAAGCAGCAGTGCTTGGTGTAGCCACTTTGTATACCACATAGCATTACAACGACTTTGAGATCAGCACATATTTTCCAATCATGCTCTTCATATTTGATAAATTTGAGTAGCTTTTGCATTTCCTCGTAGGTTTCCTTTGTATTTACTGCATGTGCGATCGGGATAGAAGTCTTTTTGTTACCAATATGCAATAATACAGCCTTCAAACTCAGTTTATTGCTGTCTATGAACAATCGCCACTCTGTTGAATCATATGTTTGACCAAACTCTTTGAATAAACCAGGAATGTCGTTGCAGTAGCATATACTGTCTTTCTTGGTATAGTTTTTGGAAAATGGTTCGTGACGAGTTCTACAATATATCACCTTAACACCGGATGACACAAATTTTAATTGTTGCATACGAGAAGTGTGGATCTCGGCCTTTTCCTTGGATAGTTCCAAATCTCTTATCCAATCATAAGGTTTTGCTTGTGACAGAAGGTTTCTCTCGTTTCTCATGCGAAATTCAGTACAACTTGATTATCCGCAGTAATATCTGATACTGTTGACAATGGAACTGAATCCGCAACTGCGGTTGAATGTAGTATTGGTAATGTCACTGTAGGTACTCTGGCATAGGATACTCTTCTTGATCTTGCAACGCCAAGTACTTTTGTTTGACAAATATAACACTCTATTGAATGACAAGTAGGTTCTCTCCATATCATTGGTGTATCAAATTTTATTTGTTGACCTGATTCCGGCTGAAACAATTCTACTCGACACGATGTACATAAAGTGTTCGGTGTCCATGGGTTTTCAGCATTTTTAGGCTCAATGCCAAAATACTTGGAGTATAAAGTTTTCATATGATCTGAGAACACTCGTCATCGCCTTATGATAGTATATTGGCCACACATGAAACAGAACATATCTGGATCGTTATTGCACTCAAATTCTCGCGTCCTTTTACTCATTTTATTTTTTTTAATAAATCGCAGTTTTGAAATTTGACTTATGAATTGAACTATCTCCGGCGAGCCTTGCAGATGTTATGAAGTTTCAAGGCGCATTAACTGATATTTATACTCGGAACAAGAATAAAATTGAAAAAATCAAATCTTACCTAGAGAGAAAGGTTCCTTTTTATACGAAGCCGGGAAAAGAAAATACTACCTGCTTTTGGTGTAGGCTTTAAGAATTTTCTGTGACTTATAATTTTGAAAACTACCTGCATACTTACCCAAAAGTGACGGAAATACATGTTTATAACTACATGCCTACAGCAGGTTTCGAACCCAACCACTCTTCCTTTCGATGCAACCACTCTGCCTACTATAAAATAATTCGAGTAAAATATTGAGCCCCAAAATAGTTCTAAAAATATTTGAAATATTTTTCAAAGAAGCAAAATGTTCTAAAAAGGATGAAATCTCCGCAAATCGACACAAGGGAAACACTGTATGTATGTACATATGTATTTCAAAAAATCTCTCTTTGATTGCCCGCAAAGGTTCATGCAAAACCACATCTGAGAGATAAATTCTAAAAATTCTTACTAAAAGCTAAAAATTTGCATGATTACGTGAAAGATTCGAATCTCCCACGTAATCGCCAATGGAAAATTGAACGCAGTGAAAAGAAAAGTTAAAAAATACGGAAGATTTTAAAAAATATATTCGAATGAGGATTTTATTGTTTTCAAGAATAATGATGTAACAATTAAATTGTGTTTCGTATTAATATATATTCAAATAATGAGTTAAGTGATTTAAAGGATAAGGAGATAACAATTTAATTGTGTTTCGTATAAATGTACTCTTACCTTGACGCTGGATGGCTAGAACTGCTCCCGTTGACGGTCGTGAACCAAGAAAAAATCAAACTTTCCCAAACCTGAAACCTCAGTACAATAGCCTTCGTTAAGTTTCCACTTAACAAGGCTCCGGTGCTAAAAGCTCATAGCGGCAAACACAAGGCCGTGTTTGTGTTAGTGCATATATATTTAAGCTAATTAAAAAATAAGATAATTAAAAAATATCGAAGAAGACTCTTTAAAATGTCAATTGACTGAATTTTTTTTACATACATATGTATACGGAATACGTATTTTTAGTTTTTTATTTTTACAAATGAATATTTTAAGTTTATATTATGTCAAATAAATATTACCTCTATTTGATAATTATATATATAATATTAATATTATATAATTGCGTTTAAAATATTTTTTCCTATTGATATTCTTACTGAATTGTAACGACATTATTCCTGCGGATACTTCCACTTCCTGTTCATTCGCTTTTTCTTGTGGATACTTTACCTTCCGATGGGATAGTTTTTTCATGTGGAAGTTCTCACTGCGTGTTCAATACTTTTTTCACTACAGAAACGTTCACTTCTTAATCATCCGTTTTCAGATAGTTCTTTTTCGCGGCCACCCCTGTGTTAAAGCGAATGAGAATATTCAGGTTTTGTAACTACATCTCTGCTGATGTTTTTGCACGAATTATATAGTATTTTCATGCTGAACAATACTGCTGGGAAACTATTTGCCTACAGGCAGAAACAGGTATGCGGATTGATTTACGAGGGTGGGCCGAAATATTTAGGTCTCGGGCCTAACCATGCCGGGCCCTTACCGCGAGCAATGATAAGGAAATAGACCATAGATTAAAGTATTAAAAAAAACGAGATCAATGGACCCAGGGGATCAACCTAGCACTCCTTCGCCCAGGTAAGACTGCGAGCAGATGCAGACTGCGGACACTGCACCTCGCTGTACTATGCGTGTTGTGGATGTTTTCTACGGAGAAAAGAGAAGAAAAAGGTTACAAGAAATATACGTGGTTTAAATTCGATGGCACTTAGTTACGTTTAGATATGTGTGGATGTATGTGCATGTGGACCTATTCTTGGCACACCCCGGGTATGACCAAGCCGAAGACCGTCGGTTGGGCTAAAATTGCGCCTATGGTGGTAGGCGCCGTATCACTCACCATCAGTTCGGCATATATGTCAGCGCCGAGTGTAAGCCGAATAGGTGATGTGTGATAGAATCGGGGGTCTGCTAGACGCATAAACTGGAAGGGCACCGCAATTGGGGGATCTATGCTGTATGGTGGGCTCACCCTATGATGCCGTGCAATGACGACGGCCTGTGTATGAATGCGCTTTGCTGTGCCGTACTTCCCTCGTAGTATTATAGTGCATCTTTTGGGTCCCTGCTGCTCGAGACGTAGATCTCGGACCAGCTCACTGTCGGCGATGGTAGTGGCGCGCAAGGGTAGATAATTGCTCTTACTAAGTGGAGCTGCACGTGCGATTCTATACGCACAATGACCGTGGGGGATATTGGCACGAACGGCCGCATGATTGGCAGTGGAGCCGCACTTGGTTGTATTCGGCCCATTCGGAAACCGGCGGTTGTGGCCCTCTCTATAGTTCGGTTACCGATTTGTTAGCGTACGTCCTTCACGTATGACGCTGTCCTTTTTTGTTGTCGGGTCTTCGCGCGCCTCTTGTTAAGGCTATTTCTTTGGCTAGCCACTCGACCTCGATTAGGGACGCTGAGGTTTTGTTTGTCCTGACGCCAGTCGTTTACCTGTGGGCTCCCCATCTTCCTCTCTCTTTGTTTCTCATGGCGCAATAACTGCCGAAACATGCTCTGCGCTGGGCTGCGATTAATCGAAACTGATGCTGCTTTCGGTCCTTCCGTCTGTAATTCTTCCTCTTCCTCCACCTGCTGCGCCCATGATTTTGTTTGATCTGTTACATGAATCGACAGCGTGTCATTCAATTATCTTCCTCACCCTGGTGGTCTCCCTCCCTTAACTCATCTAAGTGGAGCGTCGTGTGGTGTTTCGCTTGGCACCTGTACTGGCTGGTGCAATTTCTTACGCGATGGAAGGGAGACAGACAGTTCGGACAGTATTTATGAAGCAGGACCGCTCGTAACTTCTCCTCGGGAGTCATAGTGTGGAACTCCGGACAAACCCTAATGGAGTGCTGCCTCTTACACAATTGGCAGTCAACGTGGTACGTAAGTTTATGGGCTTTCGAAACGTGGCTCATGATCTAGAAAGAGGGTGAACCTGGGATCATGACCGTTACTCTACTATACACTACTTATTGTTGTTTTGCATGGAATGCGGAAAACCCAAAAAAAAAAATAATGACTCATGTGCATAGCAGGAATAATTAGTTCTCGAAATTTGAGCAGGTCATGGCTTGCTGGAAAAGTTATTGTAAATAAAATCGGCGGGCGCTAAACGCATTGATTTCCCTTTTTTTAAATTTCTAAGCTTTGAGACGCGTGAATACGTGGTGCTTATGCGATGGCCTTTAGCAGTATCTCATAACGCGTGAAACGAGCCACATGTGAGCTAGCCGTTAGTACCCATGTAACACACCCATTGGAGTGATTATTATTCTAAGTGCTGGCAATGCCGTCGTTTGACATTCGACAATAATGCATTTCCTGAATGAAAATTCTTTAATTCATTTCAAGCACATGGCGTACAACGTATTACATTGAAACGTATTTCATAGCAGCGTTTGCCATCTTCTTTGGCTTCGGCAGAAGAATTTTTAATAGCAAAACTTAATTCACCGACCAAAAAACGTGATAGCCTCTTGTGTTACTTTCCACGGAAAGATACGTCGATGGAATAATCGTTATTGCCTAAAAATGAAGATCACATCGAAATTGAGACACCAAAAACCTTCAAAGCAATAGCAGAGAAACGCAAAGATCAAATCTGTAAAAAAGCGAAGAAGAAACCGACAATAATAAAAAAGACCAAAGCACTATCAGCAAAAAGCAACGTCAGCAATTGTACAGAAACACCGAAAATGCGTGTACCACGATGTTCGGCAAAAAACAACATTGAAGAAATGCCTGCAACTACTGACTAACTGACAAAAGAAAATGTAGTAGAGAAACGCACGAGGAAGTAACACGCCAGGAAGCGCTTGAAGCTGATCAAACACGAAGCGGACGGCCAAAACGTTCATATGCCGGAAAGGCACGTTATGACTATGATTTAGAAGTAAGTCCCACAAAATTGGAAAATACAAAACGAGTTGGTAACAAAACTACTAGAATGCTGAAACTGCTTATGTAGAAGAAATAATACAATTAGACGATAGCAATATGTCATCACAGGGGAAAGTGCCACAGAAATTGGCGCCAGTTTTTGTGCGTCCAAGGCCGAAACCTGGCCCAGATCCGGTAGCATTAAAAGCGCGTCAGGATGTTCTTATGTCAGGAGTGCCAGAAAAAATGCGTTTGGAAATGGAGAAACAAAAGCAGTATGAACAACTTACGATGAGGAGCTTGATTATTTTCCACGTGTTTGCCACATTCAACAATTTGATGTTGATGAGAAAGTGTTTTTACAAAGAGTAAACGAGATTTTACGAAATTGAAGCCGTGTGATTATGATTTTTCTTTTAATTATTCAATTCATTCTAAACTACAGAAAAACAGTTTTGTATATAAAGCGCAAATAGAGAAAAGTAAAGGCTTCGATATATTTTTTCGATACTCAACAACCAGGCAGCTGAAAAGGAATGAAAATACCAGAGAAGACCTGAGTTCTGATATTTTCGCCGAGTATTTTCTTTTATTTCTTATTTGGAATTGTATAGGAAAAAATAAGGTTACACTGAAAACCGGATTCGTATGTTGTCCAAAATACTTTTGAGCTACATACGTGCGGCAATTGAGGTGACACCGTTCCGCTGTTCACCGTACCAGAAGCGTTCTGGTGTCGGTCATATTATATGCTATGGGATTCAAAATCTGAAAAGTACTGGCTGCTGCTGTTGTGCTGTCAATGGATAATGTTTAGGTCAAGCAGATCTCAATGGTCTGAAAAAGAAAGATGGTGGAAACGGCCCTAATTTCTGTAAGGAACGCAATATATACATGCTTGTTTTCGATAGATATCTTCAATTGTAGTCCAATTGCCGAGCGCCAAGTAAGCAAGTCAAGTTTGTTATTCCTGAAGGAAGTCTCCAATGCTCGTCCTGGGCATTCGCGAACAATCGCACAGATAAAGTTTTTATCTTTTTATATTTCATGGTAAATCCGATAACCTCCACCTTGAACAGGGTTTTCCCAGTATAGAATTCATCGTCAATAGATGTGGTAGCAGTATTTGATCTGCGACGTATGTTGTAAAAGCAATGATCCTGGTCTGTCGTAGGAGCAGCAAAAATATGAGGAAATGTTAAATTCCAAAGCAAGTGGTACCACTTACAAATACTATGCCAACACGTCCCTCCGTTCAAAGTTGCATGTCTTCGAGTTACAACTGCCACCCCAAAATAGATACGCCAAAACATTAGAAACATTGCCAAAAGGACACTGTACGCCCTCGAAAACGTGGTACGTTCCTTAGGAAGTATTCCCATGAGTTGCGTTTGCGAACGCTTTTTGTAGATTGTGCAAACCTTGCAATTGTGGATGACAGACCTAATCATATCTTTGAAGCGGGGAATCCAATACTGAGTGCGGATGAATCAATAAACGAGTGAACCTGCAGGAGTAAGGGAGAATAATAGGATGGCGTTCGTTGCAGGGGAGGTCACAGGAGGCGCCGAGTCGCCCTCCTGTTCGGATGATGCCTATGAAGGGGTTGAGGGGTAGAATTTCGCTTTTGTCACTTATCGGTTTCCCTTCCTTTAAACTATGGTACTCTTCGCGGTAATATTGATTCTGAGAGATAATTAATTATTAAACGCTGAGTTGTTTCATTGATTTTGAGAGGAGAAAGTGATTTTGGCTTCGGTTTTCCGGAGGATTTTGTCTTCGGGTGGGTTCCTTTAAAAAATCGGAAAACATAGGAAATTACTCGTAAAGCTCGAGACAGATCGGAGAACCTGTCAAGAATGTTAGAATTAGTTTGTTGGGTTGCTGCATGAATTCGTGCTCTTTTTTCCTCGATGTTCGTATTATAATCGCCTTCTTGCGCTGGCCAGTTTTCGTGGTCTTCTTGCAGCCAGGAAGGACCCTGCCACCACAGGGAGTTGTTTATTAAATCCGAAGCTGGCAGTCCTCTGCTTGCTAAGTCTGCCGGGTTTGACGCTGAGTCGACGTGCCGCCAAACCTTCATTCCTACCTTTTCTATGATTTTGGTTATTCTATGGGCGACGAAGGTAGACCACGAGCATGGTGGCTTCTGGATCCATGCGAGAACTATCGTTGAGTATGTCCAGAGGAATACTTCTCGATTTGCAAGGTTTAGGTTTTCAATAACCAATTCTGTTATTTCGGCAAGCATGACGGCACCGCAGAGCTCTAGTCGTGACAACGAAATAGTTTTAACTGGGGCTACTCTGGTTTTCGCCATAAGCAGGTTGTTGTGGGTTCGGCCTTTTCCTTGAACTGTAAGAAAAAAGTAGCTGCGTATGCTTTTTCCGAGGCATCGCTAAATCCATGTATTTCGACCTTGTCTCTCTCCGTAAAATGAACCCACCTCGGGATGCGCAGATCGTTGATACGCATGTTATAAAAGGTTCAAATGTAATAAAAAGAACTGTGACGTTGATGAATGAATTTCGAATTTATGAATGTGTCTTTATTCAAATATTTCAGCTTATTTATATTAAATTATTCTAAAAATATTCTTACATACCTATTTACATTTAAGCATACATACTTACATGCATATCTACCTTAAGAATACATACTTACATACCTACATACAACTCGACACAAAATATGTACATACACATCTGTGTTGAGCTGCCATTTCTATGGGAAATGCAAACCTTGCAAATTTGCTGGAATGCAAATTTGCTGGAATTCAAATTGATTTGGTTATATGTTGTACACACCTGATTTAATGGCTGTGTCAGCATTAATTCTCAAATGCATGTTTATGTGTTGATGAACATTTAGACTATTTTTGTAGCAGGTTAGCATATTAGACTGATTTAAATATTTGGGATTAAATTGTTGGCTGTTTACACTACATCTCCCTTTTTTTAGAATGCTTACGCATTTGTTGAACATTTTCTTATTCTACTAATTTAAGTCTATTTTTGTGTATTTTTATTTTCCTATTATTTATGATATTGCTATTCTCTATGTTACTGAGAAATTTTTGCTTATCCTCGTTTCCTATTTAAGATGGGATTAAAGTATCATTATTTTTATTATTAGTATTTTCTTCTTTATAGGGTATTGGAGTAAAATTATTATTTTCATCTATTTCTTCTACCTTATAGGGAATTAATGTAAAATTGTTGTTTTCATCGATATTTACTACTCTAAAGGGTATTACTAAAATAATTTTTCCTATTGATATCTTTTTTTTTTCAAGTTTTATTAATAAAATTATTTTCCTATCGGTATTTTATATTCTGCAGGGTTATAGAATTATTTTTCCTATTGATACTTTCTATTCCACAGGTCATCAATAAAATTATTTTTCTTATTGATATTTTCTATTCCGCAGGTCATTAATAAAATTATTTTTCTATTCTACAGGGTTATTAATAGAATTATTTTTCCTATTGATAATTTCTATTCCGCGGGTCATTAATAAAATTATTTTTCTATTCTACAGGGCCCTATATATCTACTATCTAGCCTAACTAGGTATAAAGGATCCTATTATCTAAAATTATGGCCTTTCTAAAAGGCGAGGTTATCCTAGACGAAACAGGTCTAACTTATATTTATATTTTTAAAAAAAATAATGAAGATAAATGATTTAGTATATCCTATCGACTAAATATAGGAGATTTAGTTTTCCTTACCTTGATTATTTCTATTAAGCAAAGCTTTTGCATTGTTATTAAAATTAAAACGTATAGAATAAGATGATGGTTACAGTCATCATTGGGTGAAAATTGACATTGTTTTAAAAAGCGGGATCTTTGAGCGCATGATATACAGTAGATTGGGTAAATTCAGTTGTTGCTAGAGCAAGAAGTAGTTATATAGCGATAAGTGGTTGAACAAATGGGTACAGTGGATGCAAAAATTTTTCATATCTTTTCTTATACCATTTTTCATATTTTCCAGCAATATTTTTATTAGATCTTATGTGTCATTCTGTTTTCTGGGTGGCCTTTCCAGATGGGATCGTCATGATATTTATGAAGAATTTCTATAATTTTTGTCGACATTTGTCACATGCATAACTTCTGGGGTTAATGCAAATATTAGATCTTCGAGAACTTGGGTACCTATTTTATTTTTAAATATGCTTACTCGAGTATTCATTATTCTTGACCAATTTGTCTCCTAAGGGACAACTGTTTTTTCTCTTACAAGTCCTAGATTGCCGGCGTTTTTAAGCCTGGTTGTCCTAAGTCAATAACTTCCTCAACAATCTGGTTGCTTGTATTACGCTACAATTTTTCTATCCTTTTGGATGAAAGCTAGCGTGACATGTCTAATTGCAAATTTATTTATTAAGCGCTTTATTTATAATAAGGTTCTCTTTGGCTCTTTTTATTTTCTTCATTCTGGCTAGTTTTGAAGTTTCCGATCTTGTGGTAACTTTAGGTATTTTGCATATTTCCACTAACGTAAGGTTTTTAGTCAAGCATTATGTTGCGAAAGGTTTGTGGTATCAATCTTCTACTTTGACAGCTACTACTGTGAATTAGCAAATCCATGAACTTAGACAGTACTAATGAAGCTGTCTTAATAAATTCTTCTATTGAGTGAGGCATTTTGCATTGATTCATTTGTAATATTTACTGTTCTTATCGAAATTGTGTTGAATTTAGGGGTTTTAGGGTGCTAAATTTGAATATTATATCAATAACGCGATTCCGCAGGTTGAAACTGCTAGCCAAACATCTGAAATGTTTGGGTTAATTTTTGGCTCTGGTTCAGCTGGTGGTTTATATTTTAATATTCTATTCTCTGATGTTTAGAGTTTCTTTTTCCTACCTCGTAACCAGCTATGGGGTTAATTTTTGTCCACGAAGACATTTTAAAGAGATGATATGATTGAAAGAGAAAATTAAAGAGTATTTAGAAATTTATTCCTGTTTCTTTGGGGGTGGTGGAAAAATGCTAATTTATGCTTATTTCTTTGTTTTTTATGTTTATTATATTAAGCATTCCTTTTGACTTTTATTATTTTTTCCTTATTTAGTTAGCATTATAAAAGGTTTAGGGTAGAAGGGGGAGGCTTCGACATGAGGGAGGCTTCGACTTTTTCAAATTTGGTCGCCGTTATTACTGCCATTGTTCTTATTCCACGAATAAACAGTAACCAAATTGAGTGTGACGCTGTCATGAAAGCTATTCAATGCTTGTTCAACGGCGATAGTATGCAGACGAGATTTTTTATTTTGGAAAAGTTTTGATGTAAAAATTGCTGGTAAGTATTCGCGTGTAAAGTGTACAATACACAATATATAACATGAGTTTTCTGCCCATTAATATTGCAATAAAATTAAGATTTATTGCTTTTAAAGACTTTTCTATAACACTAAGATGTATTTTTTTGAGCGAAAAATCTGAAATAAGTGCACGGGGGAGGGTTCGACAATATGTTTTGGGAGGTTTCGACAATTGTAGAAGACAGACACTTGGTTTCAAATCAGGATATAATACGTATATTGCCCACACCTGAACATCCACCAGGAGCTTCACGCGCGCAAAGCAAGTTTATTTTTAACTTTGATTTTTCAAATTTAGATGTTCGTTAAAAGTACAGTTATATTTATTTTATGCTTACATTTCTTATGTTTTTGTTCGAAAAATGTATTACTGTATTGAAATAAATTACATCAAATATGAATTAAAAATCGTATTTAGAGTTTTTTCCAACATCCTTTTTTTATTTTGCTGGTTAAATTGCTATATTTGATAAATGTTGAAAGGTCCCACCCAATGTCGAAGCCACCCAGATGACTGACGAAGCCTCCCTGAAAAAGGGAGGTTTCGTCATATTTTTTGTTTTTGGTTATTTGATTATAACTAAAAAAAACAAACAAGTGGAATATTAACCACAAATCCGAAGTGTCATAAACATACATGGCATCAGTAATTATGAAAGAGTTATATATTTCTCATTCTAGTTTCTCTAAAAAAATCGTTTTCTCTTAACCTGTCGAAGCCTCCCCCCTCTACCCTATTTCTAAAAATGTTTATTCTTGAGGAAAAATATGTTCAACTTAACATATTTGACATTTCTAATTTTTCTTACAAAATCTTCTAAAATTTTTTTTTTTCAAATGATGAATAGTTAAATACAGTTTATTTTTTCTTGTTTAATTATTAAAAATTAATTCCTATGTTATTTTTTTTTTTTTCATTTTGTTTTCTCTTTTTGTATTTTGGTAAAACATCAGTAAACATTTCAAAAAAAATTTTTTTTTCACATTTAAGGAGTTTTATGAAAACGACCTAAACACTTGATTTTCATTTTGTATGTCCTTTTCTGGGAACATAACTCAATAAGTAAGAGAAAAAAAATTGTTTACAGCAAAAATATAATTTTTGCTTGTCAATAGGCAGCCGTTAGGTTGCCCGAATATTTTCCTGCTTAAAATAATGTCTAAATTGTTAAAACTATTTCAAAATTAAACTGATTATACTTATTATGCATACTTATACTTATGCTGCCAGTCCTGTTGTTGTACCACCTTATCACCGTTTATACCACCTTATCACCGTTTTGTTCCTTCTAAGGTAATATCAATATTTTCACTGGTCATATCCACTGCTCCTGCATTATTTCGATTATAAAGCCCGTAAGTTATCATAAAAATTGCTAAATGGCGTCATTTTTGAGTGCTCCAAATTGGTCGTATTCACTGCTCCTGCATCAGTTCGATTATAAAGCCCATAAATTGCTAAATGGTGTCATTCTTGAGTGCTCCAAATTGGTCATATCTAGTGCTCCTGTATCAGTTCGATTATAAAGCCCGTAAATTATCGTAAAAATTGTTAAACATCATTTGCTTCTTTTACAAGGCTTAGGCTGTAATCAGCCAGTACAATCCTTGCCAGCTATGATATTAAGCTGAAAATTCAGCCAGTAGCATCATAGGCAGGATCGCCATAAAAAAGGCGTATCCTTGCCAGCTATGAAATAGGCTGAAAAATCAGCCAGTAGAATCATAGGCAGGATCGCCATATAAAATGTTCAAATGTAATAAAAAGAACTGTGACGTTGATGAATGAATTTCGAATTTATGAATGTGTCTTTATTCAAATATTTCAGCTTATTTATATTAAATTATTCTAAACATATTCTTACATACCTATTTACATTTAAGCATACATACTTACATGCATATCTACCTTAAGAATACATACTTACATACCTACATACAACTCGACACAAAATATGTACATACACATCTGTGTTGAGCTGCCATTTCTATGGGAAATGCAAACCTTGCAAATTTGCTGGAATGCAAATTTGCTCGAATTCAAATTGATTTGGTTATATGTTGTACACACCTGCTTTAATGGCTGTGTCAGCATTAATTCTCAAATGCATATTTATGTGTTGATGAACATTTAGACTATTTTTGTAGCAGGTTAGCATATTAGACTGATTTAAATATTTGGGATTAAATTGTTGGCTGTTTACACTACAATGTATTCCTGCGTGAATGCTTGCCAGCGATCAAGTGTGGTTGGTGACACGGCTTCATCCCATCCTGTATCCCCTAACCAGATCTTTTGCATAACGATTTTTGGGGCTAACCAGCCAAGAGGGTCGATAAGCTTAGCAATTTCTGAGAGTATGCTTCGCTTTGTAGTGGCGCTGTAATCGTTTATTGGTTTCGCCGTAAAATAGAAATAATCAGCGTGCGCATTCCACCTTATGCCCAATGTTTTCACCATGCTGGTATCTTCAAATTCTAAAAAGTTCTCCGTTAGCAAATATGGTTTCGGTATGCCTTGTAGAATTTTCTTGTAGTTCGACGTCCATTTTCTTAATGGAAATCCTGCTGATTGTAATGCCTCGGTTATTTCATCTCTTGCCTTTATTGCGGTATCAATATTATGGCCGCCGGCGACTACATCGTCTACGTACAATAATTCCTCAGAATGTCTGCTTCCATTGGATGCGTGTGCTCCACATCATCGGCGAGTTGATGCAATGTGTTGCCAAGTATGGAGCACAGTTCACCCCAAAAGTTACTTTTTTAAGTTCGTACAGACTTATTGTGTCCTTTGGATCTGTTCGGAATACGATCCGCTGATACCTTGTTTGATTATGATTTACCCATATTTAATGATACATCTTCTCAATATCGCTGTTGAAGACGTATTTAAACAATCCCCACCGGAGTATCAATACAGTAAGATCGGCTTGGAGAATGGGACCTGGATAGAGGACATCGTTCAAACTTTTGCCATTTGTCGTGGGGCAAGATGCGTTGAATACCACTCGTACTTTGTTTGTGGTACTGTCCTCTGTCGATTCTGGCGCTATGTTTCTTACTTGTTTCATATGCCCAAATGTTTCATACTCGGATACGACTCTTTTATATTCTGTTTGTAAGGTTGGGTTTTTTCCAAGACTTGTTTTGTTTCGATAGAATTGAGCACATGCGCTTTTTAGTGATGGCCCTAAACATACCTCTTTTCTAAAGGGTAGAGAAACTACGTATTTCCCGTCGTTGTTTCTTATGGTGGTGGATTTGAAGAGTTCTTCACAGTATTTATCATCCTCGTGCTCACTCCTCGTTTTTGGGATTTCTTCTAGTTCCTAGAACGCAAACAATTGTTTGGCCAGTGTAACCTCATTGAAATATGATACTATGCTTTGTGTGGTGTTGATTGAGTCTGATCGACCTGTCAGGATCCACCCGAATACAGTCTCCTGTGCGATCAGATTATTTAAAACATCCTTTTTCAATCCGCCTAACATAATTTGAGGATATATGTCTCCTCCCAATACTAAGTCGATGGGTTCATTCACGAAGAATCTCTTGTCAGCCAGAACAATATCAGGGAAGGCTTGTCGTGTCATTGGATCTACATGGCAGCTAGGGAGATTTCCTGTTAATTGGGGTAAGACTAATAGCGTTTTCTTTTCTGCCTATAGTGTTACGCTTTTTGTACGCCGCGCAAGGGTTGTTATTCTATTCTAAAAAACAGGCAACGCCTTTACGGGGTATTTCGTTCTTTTGTGAAAATTGTTGCCTGCTCGCAACGCAAAAGCGTTACACTTTTACCCTGTATAAAATGGCGGTGTGGCAGTGCAACTTTGTGAAACTCTCAATTCGCTCTAGAGTTCCACATATACTCTGTTAATATGAGTGCACAGATCACCTACCAGATTGCGCATTCACGAGTTCAAAATTGCTTCGTTCTGCGCATCTATGTCACAGTTGACTGTTTCAGCGAATGAAAGAAAGAGAGAAAAAAACAAGAGCTAAAGGAAAATGACGTAAGAACTGACCATAAAAAAGAGATGGTCTAATGTTTACATGCGCAATGCGCAATCTTCTTGTGTGATTTGTGATATGAGTGAATAAGGTGACATGAAATGTTCTTTGTATGCACTATAAATGTTGACAATTTTCTGGGTTAGGAGTAACACTATTAAAGCTTTACCATTTACTTAGGCAACAATTTATTTAAGAAAAGAAAACGCTATAACACGATTTTGTTTATTGTGACTAGAGGATTTATCGACGAACCTAATTGTATGTGACACGCTTCCTTTACCTGTGCAGAAATCGTGTTGTTAATGCCCGAGACTTGGGCACTAAATCTTTTGGAAGGCAACTTAATTCGGCGTTTGAGTCGCTCGGCTATAAATTAGTATTCTGAACCCGAATCTATTAAAGCTCTTGCTGAGTAGTAAACTCCATTATTTTGTATATTGACTCTCGCTGTGCCTAGTAGTATTCCCTTGCTTGAATTTGCGAAGCATGAGTTTACGTTATTAACCCGAGTATTTTCTGTTTCAGTTTCGCGCCTAGCTTGGGCCTGTCTGGATGTAGATGGACCGTTTTCAGATGAATCTCGTGCCGCGTTTGCTTGGGGTTGAATTTGGAAGGTGGAGTAGTGACTGCTGTCTTGACTGACACGTCCTGCACCGATATGTACTGGAACATTTAGAAACAGTATGTCCAGCGGACAGGCAAGCACCCTCGCATGCTCTTCACATGTTCAATACGACTGCTTGGAGTCAGGCGTAAGAATTTCTCACACTTTGCGATTCTGTGTGTGGTACTTTTGCACATTTTGATTGTTGGTTTGGCTACACTAGTCTGAAAGGTCGGTTTTTTCGATGGTGTTTCCGCGCTTGGTCGATAGGATGGATTTTTAGGGGGTTTTCCTTTCAGCCCTGTGACTGTTTCCAATGTTTGGAATCTATTCGTCAAGAATTTTTCCATATCAATCCATTTCGAGATTTCAGTTTTGTTTTCTATTGTTTGCTCCCAAAAAGCCAATGTAGTTTCAGGCAGTTTAGTGGAGCTGAGATGCAATTGTTTATATCTCGTTGTAGTTTTTTAATCGAGCTACCGCATTCGCTGTCAATTGCATTTAAATTAAACAAAATTTTCAATTGCGCATTTACCAAGATACGCTTCTTTTCATAGCGATCGCTTAGATTCTTCCAAGCTGTTTGGAACCCACCATTAGTTAGTGGACATCGTCGCACTATTTCCTTCGCCTCCCCTTGTGTCTTTTGGTTGAGGTGATACAAATTTTCGACTGGGGTAAGGCGTTTGTTAAGTATGCATATGGCGCTGAAAATGTCCCTGAAGGACGACAATGAAACATAATCTCCTTTAAAGACATCTGTGTCACAAGGAGGCAAGCTTATGCTATATTCGCCACCCACGGAATCTGATTCTTTCTCTAGCTTTTTTTTTTCAGCTAGCTCATTTATTGCCGCTTGGCATTTTAAGAAACTGAAATAAGTGGCGGGTGGGGCCGTGTGTAGAAGTCCACGAAAGTGGGGAAAGCTTCTGACCGCCATTCCCTGGGAATGGCCAGAGCGATACTTTTGCATGCGGTTCAAGCAGCTCACTACTGCCGGTCGCTTGCGGCCAAGTATCCTCTGGGTAGCCGCTAAACATCCGTTTAGCGGTGAGCTAATGTGAGAAGGCGACAACCTGGCTAGGCCACTCTGACATAATCGGTTTAAGGGCTAGCCCGGGGAGATCTCATCGGCAGCGTCTGTACACCTCTAGGTGCGGCTGCAAGCGGGCGTATGTCTTGGAGCAAGCGGCTCGCTATATAAACGTGCCAAGTAATATTTTCACCCCCGCTGAGCGGGTTGTGCGCTGGTCTTGGGACCCGCCACGTAAAACCATACTCCAATGAAATATAACAACAAGCCTCGGATAAATACACTCTCTATTGATGACGACCATGGCAAACATTTGAAGGACAATGAATTGAGGGCATGCACCTGGAACGTCCGCTTCCTGAATGGGATTGGTGCAGATGCCCGGCTGGTTTATGTCCTCGTCAAAGCAAAATCTGACATCACCGCCATTCAAGAAATGCGTTGGACGAAGCAAGGAAGAAAGAAGATCAAAAATTGTGACATATATTGGAGTGGTCATAGGAATAAGCGCAGTTTCGGCGTCGGATTCGTGGTGGGAGAGAGTTTGTCGCCAAGTGCTGGCGTTCACGCCTGTGGACGAGCGTCTCGCCGCTATCCGAATAAAAGCAAAATTTTTTAATATATCATTCATCTACGCCCATGCGCCGACAGAAGAGAAAGACGATGAGGTGAAAGACACTTTTTATGAACAATTATAACGCACATACGAGCGCAGCCCCCGTCATGATATAAAAGTCGTGCTTGGCTCCTTTAACGCCAGGGTGGGCAAAGAAGGGGTTTTTGGCCCTACATTTGGAAAGTTCAGTTCTCCTAACGGACTGAGGCTGATTGACTTTGCCGGTGCTCGAGACATGGTCATATCCAGCACGAGGTTCATGCATAAAAAGATACATCAAGCTACATGGCTGTCTCCTGATCAAAATACTCGCAATCAGATCGATCACGTTGTGTTAGACGGACGGCATGCCTCCAGTGTCTTAGATGTGCGCACGATCCGAGGACCTAACATCGACTCGGACCATTATCTCGTTGCAGCCAAAATACGCACCCGCCTCAACGCGGCTAAAACCAAGGAACAAAAAACGCAAGGAAAGCTAGACGTCGAAAAGCTTCAATCACAACAGACTGCCAATGATTTCGCAACTCGACTCTCACACCTGCTCTCTGAGAGCACAACTCATCCTGAAGGAATACAGGAGCAGTGGGAGCTTATCTCCAAAGCACTTCGTACTGCCGCCGAGGAAAAAATTGGTTACCGGCGGCCACGAAAAAACAACTGGTACGATGAAGAATGCCGCGTTGCAACCGAAAGAAAAGACGCTGCCTACAGGGCTACGCTAAAAGCGAGCGCGACAAGAGGAGTGTGTGAACGCTATCGTGAGTTGAAAAGGGAAGCGAGACGCCTTTTCAGGAAGAAAAACACAGAGTCAGAAAGGCGTGAGTGCGAGGAGCTTGAGCTGCTAGCCACCAGGAATAACGACCGAAAATTCTACCAAAAAATACGGCGACAGACGGACCGGGGCAAACTCCTGTAGGAATGAAAGCGGCGGCCTTGTAACTGATGTCCAGAGAGTGCTTAGATAATGGAGGGAATACTTCTCTGCTCTCCTAAATGGAGGCAGCAATTCACAGCGCAGAGATGAAGAACCCGATCCTGCAATCGATGATGATGGAATATAGTCCCCCCGCCCGATTATGACGAAGTTAGAATAGCAATAACCAGATTGAAAAACAACAAGGCCGTGGGCGCTGATGGATTGCCTGCGGAGCTATTCAAGTTCGGCGGCGAGGAGTTGGTAAGGCGCATGCAGCAGCTTCTTAGCAAAATATGGGCAGACGGTTGGAATCTAAGTGTTATTTGCCCAGTCCAAAAGAAGGGGGATACTGCAAAATGCACCAACTTTCGTGGAATCAGCCTTCTTAATATCGCATATAATGTCCTTTCAAGTGTATTGTGCGAAAGATTGAAGCCCACCGTGAACCGACTGATTTCACCTTATCAGTGCGGCTTCAGACCTGGTAAACCTACCATCGGCCAAATTTTCACAATGCGCCAAATCTTGGAAAAAACCCGTGAAAAGAGAATCGACACACATCACCTCTTCGTCGACTTTAAAGCCGCCTTCGACAGCACGAAACGAGCTGCCTATATGCCGCTATGTCTGAATTTGGTTTCCCCGCAAAACTTATACGGCTGTGCAAAATGACCGTTGCTAAAGGTCAGTCAGAATTGGGAAGGACCTCTCCGATCCGTTCGAAACTAAACGAGGTTTCAGACAGGGTGACCCCCTATCGTGCGATTTCTTTAATTTGATGCTGGAGAAAATTATACTAGCTGCAGAACTTAACCGCACTGGAACAATATACTATAAAAGCGTGCAATTACTGGCATATGCTGATGACATTGATATCATCGGCCTAAACACTCGCGCTGTTAGTTCTGCTTACTCCAAACTGGAAAAAGAAGCGGTAAAAATGGGTTTAATGGTGAATGAGGACAAAACGAAGTACCTGCTGTCATCAAGCAAAAAGTCGCTACTGTTGGCAGCCATAATTTCGAAATTGTAGAAGACTTCGTTTATTTGGGAACCAGCATCAACACTAGCAACAACATCAGCACTGAAATCCAGCGAAGAATCAATCTTGCCAATAAATGCTACTTTGGACTAGGTAGGCAATTGAAAAGTAAAGTCCTCTCTCGGCGAACGAAAATCATACTCTACAAGTCACTTATCGTACCCGTCCTGCTATATGGGGCAGAAGCATGGACCATGACAACAGCAGATGAAGCGGCTTTGGGAGTATTCGAGAGAAAAGTTCTTCGAAAGATTTATGGACCTCTACGCGTTGGCGATGGCGAGTACCGAAGAAGATTTAATGATGAGCTGTACGAGCTATACGCAGACATCAACATAGTCCAGCGAATTAAAACGCAGCGGCTGCGCTGGCTAGGCCATGTTATTCGAATGAAAGATGATGCTCCGGCCAAGAAAGTGTTTCTATCGGAACCCGCCTATGGAAGCAGAGGTAGAGGGCGGCCCCCACTCCGTTGGAAGGACCTGGTGGAAAACGATTTAAACTCCCTTGGTGTGACCAATTGGCGCCGGTTGGCGGAGCGAAGGAGCGACTGGCGCGCCTTGTTGGACGGCCATAACCGTTTAGACGGTTAAGCGCCAATTAAGTAAGTAAGTAAGAAATAAGTGGCTTTATGTTTCTTTTTAACTGCTGATATGTCCTTTGTTTCGAGGTGTGATGAACTCAGAAGATCTTCGTATGCCCGTTTTGTCTTTTCCCACAAAGCTTTTAGCTCCTCCGTTTGAAGTTTCAAGGAGTGTTTACTGTGCTCAGTTGTGGGCATGGCATTATAATCTACCTCAAATTCTGCCACTACATCTGCCTGGCGGATATAGCTCTCCATTTTCTTATTAAATGAAAAACGAAATTATTAAACACAAAGTATTTTATGAAACTTGCTTTTGCAGAAAGTCGTGTATGAGGTGACAGATCAAGATCCTAGGGACTGAGAGTTGCTACACCCGCTGTGTCGCGGAAGTGTTATTAAAATCGTGCCTCTATACGTAACTAGTATAGGTAAATGGGTTTGTGCACCAACCCAAGTGATATGTGTAACGTGTTAAAAGTGATTAAAGTGCAACACCGTCCTATGGACTGTGACACAGCTGCTATGTGGTTAAAAATGCCGGAAAATTTAACTAGTATTTTTGTTTCATTTGTGCGCAAAGTTTAAAGAAAAAAAACGTGTGAAAGTAAAACGGGCAGAACTGGCCAACCAGTTAACAATGTTAAGCTCTTTGAAACAAAGGCTTACTACCAATTTTTAAAACAAACTTAAAAAGTGTGTTTGGCAAAATGCCGAATTGGCAGCCAGTTGGAGTCCTGTAAAAGTTATATTAAAGTACAAGTACAACTTAAAGGAAAGCGGCAGTGTTGGCACCTGGAGGGTCGTTGCACGCTACGTTTCGTGTATCTGTTGTTGTTGTACGTTAGCGCTAGTAATATTTAAGGTGTTCCTTGGGTTGCAAGTACAATTGCAACTACGTACGAATTTGTGGTCTGTGCCGGAATTACGACGTATATTCCAGCAATATGAATAGCGCGTTTGTATTAAAAATATTATTCCGAACTTTCCCGCCCAAAACAATAATAAGTGTAGAGTAAATATGTGTGTATATATGTGGATATCTAGAAGAACTTTCAACTATTACGCTGTTAAGTGACTTTTGTTTGCTTCGCTGTGTGACCGTGTGATGTCAAATAAGGATTTAGTTGTGAATTAATGCCAATAAGATGGCTTTCAACTAACTAAAAGTTATTTCTGTGATTTTAAATTTGAAAAACATTTTATCTGTATAAAGATAAATGGTGCCAGTGAAAGGATCACGTATAAGATTTAAAAGTTTTCCCATTTGTTCCTGAAAATACTCATCATAGATTAAATTTTCATTTAGCAGACAAATTCCTGTAATGTGGTCGGCATAAAGTAACAGTGAGTGCGAGTGCGCGTGGTGCATTTTGACGACGTTCTTCGTATGAAAGGTGTTTGTATTGCTTATAATCCAGGGTTATAAGACCATCACCAATTAACACTTCGGTGGCACGTTCTGCAGTGGAAATCTCTCCAAATCTTATACCACTGCCGCACAACCATCCCCACTGTTTTGGTAATTTTTCATTCGGTTCACCATAGAGTTGCAGCAGCGAATAACTCAATTCAGTCTCAATCATTTCTGCACCATGCACCTTTTTCCCATTAACATAATTGGTGAAAATTGATTATAGTGTATGCTCATCTGGTTTCAAATTTTCTTGAAATGTATATATACAATCTGGTGTTGTTGCAATAACCTTGTACTTATTAATTTTTGATAGGCGTAAAAGCTCTAAGCCGGTTATGGGGTATTTTGTACGTCCTAAGCCTAAATCGTAAACTTTTTTTCGGTATAAAGGCGACAGACCATCTTGTACAAGTTCTGTTTCAAAAATTAGCCCACGACTGGTGCCATATAATATTGGGCCGGTTGATGATTCGGTGCTCATATAACGGTTAAATGCCACTGAAATTATTTCATGATCTTTGAATTTCTCCACACGTCGCACTTTTGGACCATTGCCATGAATGTATAGAAAATCGCCAGATAAATCGGGTGCTTGTGGCACCAAAGTAAGGAGCGAGTTATGACCAGTATAATCGAGAAATACCTTTGATATGGCATATCCAGCTAAATATTTTTCTAATGGAAGGTATACGCAGTATTACTTGGCGTTTGCTGAAAATGGGCTCCTCCAGCGCCTCGAAGTCCGTCATACCTGCAGCAGGGCAATCTGCAGTTTTTCCCTCCACCACGGCTCGAAGCTTTGCATTTGGTTCATAATTCATCCAGCTACAATCGTCATTAAATGACGAAATTTTTTCTTTAATTAAATAACGCCATATACTGCAATCTGGAAATTTTCACAAAAACTAATTCTGATTGAACATTTGCTGTATTTTGAGATAACAGCTGATTTCTCCCATTCGTAGTGTTGTATCATGATTCAATTACTAGAGGTTTGCTTTTGTTGTGTGGTTGTGTGCTGCAGTGCTAATTGCCTTGGTTTTACTTTTTCACTTTCTCTTCACCAAGCTGACTGCAGATGCTTTTACCAATGTGATTTGCCTTCGATCGCTCTGTGTGGTTTCCAAATTTAAGTGGACTGTGTGTTATTTTAGAGAGAGAGGTCGATATGTACCTGTTGCACCTTGTATGTATTCATTGGGGGCGAGCAATGGGGGCTCTAAGGTATTGGCTGCGGGTTGAGCCACCTTATTTTGCTTTGAAAAACCCCCCTTTGGGATACAAAATTTAAACTATGTCTTTAGAATATTTCATTAAGCAGTTGAGAATTACAAGTACACTCAATGGCCAATGAAACAAACGAACGAAAAATGTTCATAGTTTAAGTCACTTAAACATACTCGCCCGCCTATACGGCTTAGTCGTCTAGTGAAACTTCTATACGAGCCAGTTATCCGGCTCTAAGGACCATGTCTAAGCTCTGCTGATTCGACGGGCGAATAGTTTTTTTTGTGATAATTATAATATTTTGTTATTTACGTGGACTATGTGTTATTTTAGAGAGAGAGGTGGCTATGGACCTGTTACACCTTGTATGTATTCATTGGGGCCGAGAACTGGGGGCTCTAAGGTATTGGCTGTAGGTTGAGCCACCTTATTTTGATTTGAAAAACCCCGGTTTGGGATAAAAATTTAAACTATGTCTTTAGAATATTTCAATAAGCAGTTGAGAATTACAAGCACACTAAATGGCTAATTAAACAAACGAACGAAAAATGTTCATAGTTTAAGTCACTTGAACATTGCATGAAAATTCGCGGAATTTTCCCGAATATTCTAAAAAGTCTTACGTGTATATTTGGATTGTTGGTGTTATATAATAGTACATATTCTTATAAAAATATCGAAAATAATGAAAGTCGATGTAAAACTTAGTAAAAACTGGAAAAATTTGAGTCAACCATCAACTAGACTTCAGTTTGGAGGAAACACGTCTTCTCCAAGTTAACATTCAGGTTAACGTCGCGCAATCTTGAAAATACTTTTTCTATGTTTTGTAGATGGTCTTCCATGTCCTTTCAGAACACAATGATGTCGTCGATGTACACATAGCAAATTTTACCAATATATTGCTTGAGCACATCGTCGATCATTCGTTGGAAGATTTCCGGAGCGTTTTTCAACCCAAAGGGAAACCGCAAATATTCGTATTTTCCGTTCATCGTGGAGAACGCAGTTTTGGGGATGTCAGGTTCTTTCGTAAGTATCTGGTGGAAACCAGATGTCAGATCAATAGTGGTATAGTATTTGGATTGGCCTAAACTGCATGAAGTTGCGCTTATGTCAGGAATTGGGAAGGTATCAGAGATCGTGAAGGTATTCAGTCTTTTGTAATAGATGACCATGCGGTATTGTTTCTCGCCATCAAGTTTAGGTTTTTGGGAACTACCCATATTGGGGAATTGTAGGGACTTTTCAGATAGCACCTTCCGCAAGTAATTCGATCACCTGTCTATCGACCTCTTCTCTCATGCATGTGGGATAAGGATAACTTTTGCTGTAAATTTGGTCGGATGTCGATGTCGAACGAAAAATGTTCATAGTTTAAGGCACTTAAACATACTCGCCCGCCTAGACGGCTTAGTCGGCTCGAAGGACCATGTCTAAGCTTTGGTGATTCGACGGGCGAATAGTTTTTTTTTTTGTTATAATTATAATATTTTGTTATTTAAGTGGACTGTGTGTTATTTTAGAGAGAAAGGTCGCTATGTACCTGTTACACCTTGTATGTATTCATAGGGGGCGAGCTCTGGGGGCTATAAGGTATTGGTTGTAGGTTGAGCCACCTTATTTTGCTTTGAAAACCCCCGATTTGGGTTAAAAATTTAAACTATGTCTTTAGAATATTTCACTAAGCAGTTGAGAATTACAAGCACACTCAATCGCTAATTAAACAAACGAACGAAAAATGTTCATAGTGTAGCATTAAGCGTCATGCCCACATATGCAATACATTTGCGGCATTACGCATCATGAACTTCTTTGCCAATACATTTTAGTAATAGCATAATCATGTTACAATATTATACAACATAAATTATTGACCCAACACAGCGGTTAGCTAACATCAATGGAATGCCGAATATGAAACCCTTGTCAGTTCACAAATAATAAATTCTGCTTATCGTCAATTTTAGTTTGTCGCCAAAATATTTACATACAACCAATAATGTGAATTAACCAAACATTTCACATGAATATCGATTTGCTGACATTGCATACAAATTTACATATATGCATAGCATGCATACAAATCTACATTTATGCAGAATATGCTTACAAACCTACATGTATGCAAACCATGTATACAAATCTACATATATGTGTAGCGTGCATACAAATCTACATGTATGCAGACTATGCATACCAATCTACATGTATGCATACCATGTATACAAATCTACATGTATGCTTAGTGTTAATACAAATGTACATATTTTTAGTTTATTAGTATTAGGATAATTATGAATATGTAGATTAAGAAATTATCTATACATAGAAAGTAATTTTTCAATAAAATTAATGATTGGCTGACATTCAACCACTAAATATTCCTTTTTTAATTCAAACATTTCAAAAGGTTAAGTCACTTAAACTGTGCATGAAAATTCGCGGAATTTTCCCGATTATTCTAAAAAGTCTTAAGTGTATATTTGGATTGTTGGTGTTATATAATAGTACATATTCTTACAAAAATATCGAAAATAATGAAAGTCGATGTAAACCTTAGTAAAAACTGGAAAAATTTGAGTGATGATGACTTTTTTAGATGGGTGTAGATATGTATGTGTGTTTGTATTGAAAATTTTAAGGTCACTTTATCTTACTTAAAAAGTTGCTTGTCGCGAATGAATTTTCGAAAGTAGGATGTCATTCGTAGGAAAATTAAATTCATTGCCTCAACCTTTTTGGGTCCGAGCGAACACTTTCGGGTGTAATAATATATCCCAGGAACTAGACTTCAGTTTGGAGGAAACACGTCTTCTCCAAGTTAACATTCAGGTTAACGTTGCGCAATCTTGAAAATACTTTTTCTACGTTTTGTAGATGGTCTTCCATGTCCTTTCAGAACACAATGATGTCGTCGATGTACACATAGCAAATTTTACCAATATATTGCTTGAGCACATCGTCTATCATTCGTTGGAAGATTTCCGGAGCGTTTATCAACCCAAAGGAAGCCGCAAAAATTCGTATTTCCCGTTCGTCGTGGAGAACGCAGTTTTGGCGATGTCAGGTTCTTTCATAGGTATCTGGTGGAAACCAGATGTCAGATCAATAGTGGTATAGTATTTGGATTGGCCTAAACTGCATGAAGTTGCGTTTATGTCAGGAATTGTGTAGGTATCCGAGATCGTGAAGGCATTCAATCTTTTGTAATAGATGACCATGCGGTATTGTTTCTCGCCATCAAGTTTAGGTTTTTTAGGAACTACCCATATTGGGGAATTGTAGGGACTTTTCGGATAGCACCTTCCACAAGTAATTCGATCACCTGTCTATCGACCTCTTCTCTCATGCATGCGGGATAAGGATAACTTTTGCTATACATTTGGTCGGATGTCGATGTCGAACGAAAAATGTTCATAGTTTAAGTCACTTAAACATACTCGCCCGCCTAGGCTGCTTAGTCGTCTAGTGAAACTTCCATACGCGCCAGTTATCCGGCTCGAAGGACCATGTCTAAGCTTTGGTGATTCGACGGGCGAATAGGTCTTTTTGTTATAATTATAATATTTTGTTATTTAAGTGGACTGTGTGTTATTTTAGAGAGAGAGGCCGCTATGTACCTGTTACACCTTGTATGTATTCATTGGGGCGAGCTCTGGGGGCTCTAAGGTATTGGCTGTAGGTTGAGCCAGCTTATTTTGCTTTGAAAAACCCCACTTTGGGATAAAAAGTTAAATTATGTCTTTAGAATATTTCACTAAGCAGTTGAGAATTACAAGCACACTCAATGGCTAATTAAACAAACGAACGAAAAATGTTCATAGTGTAGCATTAAGCGTCATGCCCACATATGCAATACATTTGCGGCATTACGCATCATGAACTTCTATGCCAATACATTTTAGTAATAGCATAATCATATTACAATATTATACAACATAAATTATTGACCTAACACAGCGGTTAGCTAACATCAATGGAATGCCGAATATGAAACCCTTGTCAGCTTAAAAATAATAAATTCTGCTTATCGTCAATTTTAGTTTGTCTCCAAAATATTTACATACAACCAATAATGTGAATTAACCAAACATTTCACATGAATATCGATTTGCTGACATTGCATACAAATTTACATATATGCATAGCATGCATACAAATCTACATGTATGCAGACTATGCATACAAATCTACATGTAGGCATACCATGCATACAAATCTACATGTATGCATACCATGTATACAAATCTATATATATGTGTAGCGTGCATACAAATCTACATGTATGCTTAGTGTTAATACAAATGTACATATTTTTACTTTATTAGTATTAGGATAATTATGAATGTGTAGTTTAAGAAATTATCTATAAAAGAGAAATAATTTTAAATAAAATTAATGATTGGCTGACATTCAACCACTAAACATTCCTTTTTTAATTCGAACATTTCATGGGGATCCTGCCAGCCTGATCTTCAATTAGCTGAAAATTTGCTCTTAAGCAAAATTCGCTAGATCTTGCTGGAGGAAGATCCTGCCAGTTCAGATCAAAAATTAGCACAACTGCTAAAAAAGATCTGACTGACCAGAGATTGTGACCATTTTTAAACAATTAAAAAGTTTTACACAAAAAAAAGGAGGATAAAGAAAACAATCGGTACTACTATGTGGCACCAGTAAAGATCAGAATTTTAACATGGGGAAGCCTTTTCGGCAAAGATTCGATAAAAATGGAACATTTCACCAGTGAAGATTGGAATTTTAACAAAGGAAGCCTTTTCACCAAAGATTCGATAAAAACGGAACATTACCATGTTACCATAAAAACGGAACAGCAAGCGAGCATAGAAGAAGTGGAATACAAATTAGCAGCAAAACAGGATCGGAAGATCTCTTGAACATTGGCGGCGTACCTGCAATATAAGTATAAAAATTAGAAATAAATTGGGCGGCCTTTACGGACGCTAAACCATTAGCAAAAACGAAAGTTTTTGCTTAGGAATTTTGTTAAATATGGTAGGATAAACAATTTTTTTTTCAAAAGTTTGATGTCAGCTTTGAAAATGACTCAAACTAAACCGAAAAAAAAGAAGCATAAAATCTAATTGTAGACAAAACTCTGTAAAGTAAATTCAAAAAAAACAAAAATTGATTCCAATTTTAATAAAACATGAAACGTCAAAAATATTAAATTTAAAAATAAATTTTTTGTAAATGCCCTATTGAAAAAAAAAATCTTTTCTAAAAGAATTTTTTTGAAAAAAAGGATATTAGCGCTATCGACGAAAATGGCATAAAAATTAAAAATATTTTGTAAATCAAAGAAAAAATAAATTATATTAAAATGCCCATTTTTTTTTTAAAACAAATTTTTCCGCTAAGAAAAAAAATTTTCTTAGACTTTAATAATGTTAACTAAACAAACAAGTAAAATTAGAAATTTGTTTAAAAAAAAAATTTTTTTTTCATAAATGAAAAAATTAATTTATTAAAAATCAATGAAGGTCAAAAGTAAAATGGAATGCATAGGATAAAAGAATAAAATCGAAAAATTTTATTAAAAATTAAATTTAGTTCATTACTCATAGAAGCAGGAAGATAAATATATTTCAAAATGTCTTGGTGGACAAAAATATCCCAAGGCATTATGATAGCCATAGCTGGCTATGAAGTAGGTAAAGGAAACTCTGGAACAACAGAGAACAACATTATCAAGTATGAGCCATCAACTAAGGTAGATACAGAAAATACTCCGAAAATTCCAGATGTTTGGCTAGGCGAAATGATTTGCGTAGTCGGGCTATTGATCATTGCAATGGCCACAATACTAAGAAAATATATGAAAATCAAATATAGGCAAATAAATAACGTGCAACAGCGCGTCTAACATTTTTTTTTCTTCTACCCAAGTTTCTAAACTCAAAGCTGAGGAAGAGCAATAAACAATTGAAGTAAAATCTCAAATAGTAAATCTAAAAATGTCACAATCGACAGCACAGGCAGCCCTGCCTAAAGCGAACATCAAATCAAAAATTTGCATAAATTCCTGTGAATGCTCTTGACAAAAATAGTCATGAAGCAATAGAAAATTCTAGGACAGTGGAAATAAGCAAACCCTAAGAAACAAAATATACAAAAATTTTAAAAACCAGCTGATAACAACAAACATGAAGAAAAAGTCACAACCAGAACCAATATATATATATTAAAGCGCTATATAAATTTGCAATAAAAGACTAGTCGCGCTCGTTTTCATCTTAGGATAGAAAAATTGTAGCGCAGGAAATTTTCAAGCAACCAGATTGTTGAGGAAGTTATTGACTTAGGACAATATTCGACCAGGCACAAAAGAAATGCCGGCAATCCAGGACTTGAAATTTATAAGGAAAACACAGTTGTCCTGAGGAACAAATTGGTGAAAATAATTGAATATTTACTGCAGTAGGCGAATTTATAAAATAATAATTGATACCCAAATTCTCAAAGATCAAATAATTGCACTAACCAAAGAGTTTGTGCATGTGACAATCCCGGTATAGAAATAAAAATAATTCTTCATAAAAGTCATGACGATTCTGTCTTAAATAATATGCGGAATTAGTTTAATAAATAAAATAAATACAATCATTTATTGCTTAGTCTCATAAGGTCACTTATCCATTAATAGAACTACTATCAATACATAGCTACCCCGCTCTTCCATCAGCAACCCCTGTATTGTATATACAATTTATTACAGATTTACCTTATTATGAATGAAAAAAAATGTCAAGTAAAAAAAAATTTTTTTTCTTCCTTAAATAATATGCGGAATAAGTTTAATAAAATAAAATAAATACAATCATTTATTGCTTAGGTCTAAGGTCATATTTTTAAATATTAGGAAAATACTTTACTTTAACCCCAATAGATTAGAAAATATTAATAGGAAAATAGTTTGCATAATTTACTAAATAATGATAGGAACAATAAGGATAAGGAAATAATAGTCCATAAGAATAGGCTTAAACCCACTTAAAACTTAAAACATAATCGTAAAATAAGCATTCCAATTTACTCGGTTAGTTAATAAAAATTTCTAAAGACAAGCGGATTTTAAGTGAGTGCACACATTTAAAATCCGGCTGTAAAATAAATAAAATAAATAGAATAAATAAAATGAGTAAAATAATTGTCAAACTTAAAAAAAAAAAAAATTATAGGTAAAATAATAGTTAAATTTTGAAAAAAAAGATTTGTACAAAATATTGAAAAAACATATATAAAATGTAAAAATAATAAAAGTATCAAAGTCAGCAAATTTGAAACAAAGTACAGAACCTCTTTCACTACAATATAAACAGTTACAGTAAAATACCAAAATCATTTAAAATGCGAACAAAGAGTCTTATACAATTGTTCACAAAACAATTATATAATCCTCTTTTACTAAGGCGGATGGTGTACCATTAAGCGTCATGCCCACATATGCAATACATTTGCGGCATTACGCATCATGAACTTCTATGCCAATACATTTTAGTAATAGCATAATCATATTACAATATTATGCAACATAAATTACTGACCTAACACAGCGGTTAGCTAACATCAATGGAATGCCGAATATGAAACCTTGTCAGTTCACAAATAATAAATTCTGCTTATCGTCAATTTTAGTTTGTCACCAAAATATTTAAATACAATCAATAATGTGAATTAACCAAACATTTCACATGAATATCGATTTGCTGACATTGCATACAAATTTACATATATGCATAGCATGCATACAAATCTACATGTATGCAGACTATGCATACAAATCTACATGTAGGCATACCATGCATACAAATCTACATGTATGCATACCATGTATACAAATCTACATATATGTGTAGCGTGCATACAAATCTACATGTATGCATACCATGTATACAGATCTACATGTATGCTTAGTGTTAATACAAATGTACATATTTTTAGTTTATTAGTATTAGGATAATTATGAATGTGTAAGTTAAGAAATTATCTATAAAAGAGAAAGAATTTTTTCAATAAAATTAATGGTTGGCTGACATTCAACCACTAAACATTCCTTTTTTAATTCAAACATTTCAATAGTTTAAGTCATTTAAACATTGCATGAAAATTCGCGGAATTTTCCCGAATATTCTAAAAATTCTTAAGTGTATATTTGGATTGTTGGTGTTATATAATAGTACATATTCTTATAAAAATATCGAAAATAATGAAAGTCGATGTTAAACTTAGTAAAAACTGGAAAAATTTTAGTGATGATGACTTTTGTAGATGAGTGTAGATATGTATGTGTGTTTGTATTGGAAAATGTTAAGGTCACTTTATCTTACTTAAAAAGTTGACTTATATTATACTATACTATATATACTTTCGGGTGTAATAATATATCCCAGGAACTAGACTTCAGTTTGGAGGAAACACATCTTCTCTAAGTTATCCTTCAAGTTAACGTCGCGCAATCTTGAAAATACTTTTTCTATGTTTTGTAGATGGTCTTCCATGTCCTTTCAGAACACAATGATGTCGTCGATGTACACATAGCAAATTTTACCGGATCGTTTTTCAACCCAAAGGGAAGCCGAAAAAATTCGTATTTCCCGTTCATCGTGGAGAACGCAGTTTTGGGGATGTCAGGTTCTTTCATAGGTATCTGGTGGAAACCAGATGTCAAATCAATAGTGGTATAGTATTTGGATTGGCCTAAACTGCATGAAGTTGCGTTTATGTCAGGAATTGGGTAGATATCCGAGATCGTGACGGCATTCAATCTTTTGTAATAGATAACCATGCGGTAATGTTTCTCGCCATCAAGTTTAGTTTTTTTAGGAACTGCCCATATTGGGGAATTGTAGGGACATTTCGAATAGCACCTTCCGCAAGTAATTCGGTCACCTGTCTATCGACCTCTTCTCTCATGCATGCGGGATAAGAATAACTTTTGCTGTAAATTTGGTCGGATGTCGATGTCCTTATATCTGCACGCACACTAGAGTGTACCAATTCGTTTCCACTAATCGGTTGAAATAATTCGCCATATTTTTCAATTATTTCGCCTACGCTTCTTTTCGCTTCTAAGGGAAGGTCTTTAGACATTGTATAATTTACTTTACTGGATATTCGTGCCTTATGGTGTATCTTAAATTTTCCAATTAACACATTGGATTTCCTATCTACTATGGCTCCGATATCCTTCAAGGTATCGTCGCCTATGATTCCATCAAAGGAGCCTAGCCCTGGCAGAACAAAAAACGTAATTTGGGAGCCAACACCGATGTCTTTAAATAAATTTAAATTAACTTTCCCTGTCTAAGCCGCCGTCACAAATATTTAGACGGCGTCAAATATACGTATGCGCAGCCGTGCGCGGCGAAGTGGAAGACACCAACGAGCGACCACTGCCATCGTAGTCAACGATATTGGGTCAAAACAGTCAAGCATTATTACTCGGCAACCGCGGACGCGCTCCTTTTGTATACATTTTTTATACATAGTGAGTTATTGGTATTTGAAGTTACCAATTTGTAAAAGGTGAATTGTGTGAAAGTTTGCATTTTTTTTCAATAAGAATATTAAAGGAAATTATAAAATTTTCGAAAAAAACTAAAAAATATAAACATCTTTTTATTTGTGCGTTTGAGTGAAGCGAAGAAAGACCAAAGTTGTTCATGGTCCTTCGCAGCCATCTTTGGCCCGCCCTAAAAATTACAAACTATAAAATTTAATTAAAATCGAATTTTCGTTCGTGCAAAAAATTAAAAATAAAAATATAAAACAAGAACTACACAAAAACCACAAAAAAACTACAGTGTCTACATTAAAATATATACATATATACAAAAGAACATTTAACTATAAAACTGAGGAGTGAAGGAAGTGCTGGAAAACAGAAAAAATTTACCTACATACATAGACAAAAAGCATACAAATATAAACAAAAAATTTTGGAAAAAATTTGTCAAAAAAATAAGTGCGAAAAACGAAAAATTAAAATCAAGTTCCGTTTGCATTTTTTTTATCAAAGTCTGCGAAAGAGTTGGAAAGTGGAAAAATATATACATATATGTATATACTTATCAATATATATACATACACATACACGAATATTAAAAAAAAAAAACAAAGAAAGATTTTAAAGAAAAAAATTCGTAAATTGTCAAAATATATATACGTTTACAAAAAACTGCTACAAAAAAAAAATTTTAATTTTTAAAAAAGAAGACAACATTTTTGTTGAAAAATTGTGGGCGCACCAATCTTAAGTGCCAGTTTGGAAAAAGCTTTGCAGTAATCGAAATCACCTTTACCCAGCAGCCAAGCAGCAACAACAACTATCTAATCATCAGCAACAATCAACAACAACACAATAAGAAGCAGTATATACAAGAATTGGTGAGTAGGCAGTTTTTTTATTTTCCATAAAAAATATATAAAAAATAATAAAACTTTTTTTCCACAAAAGTTATATTATTTTTGTAAACTGCAAAAACATATATATATATATCCACATATATACATGAATATTGCGGAAATTTTCTTACCGTTGGTTTTACTGCAACTTTTTTGCAACCAAAAATTGGTAGAAAATATTCCGCTATACCAATAGGCAAAATCCGCAAATTATATATATATATATATGTATACATATTTCTAGTGGTATTTAACCAACAAAAAATTGCAGTTTACATGCCTACTCAAACCCACTGTGCAAGAACAACATCGGCAAAAACTTCTTCTACAGCTGAGTTTACCCCGTTGTTCGCACAGAGCGTTGAACTTGTCGATACAGTTCAACTTCTTCCAAGTGATTTTTTCGTGCTTGCCAGCATATATAAAAATCATAATATTCATACGTACAAATAATTTCAAGTTGCTTTTCCAGCATTCATACTCTGAGAACATCATACGCGTTTACTCACACGTTCCAGTCGATCTTCCAGCGACATTCTCCCAGCACATATAGCTACATTAGCAACGAGAGCTGTGTACTGCTGATCAAAGTTCTCAACCTCTCTCATATTTGCAAGTTTTTCATCTTTCTTTGCTGCACTATCCCAACAGTGCAATCAAGCGCACTCAGCTTCACAAAGAAGCGCGACATTAAAGCGACGAAGAAGCTAATCAAAACAAACTCTTCTGTTTGTAAACATAAACATAGAAGCTCCTTTATTCACGTGCATACGTTCGCACAAACAAACATATATACATACGTTTGTATATTGCGCATGTACATTTGTACTTATTCTGTCGTACAAAACTAAGTGAGATATTTTCGTCCCTATAGGAACTTTTCAAAAAATATCCCTACAAACCTCAAAGTATTATTATTTTCTAATATATACATACCTATATATACCAGTAATTTACAAATACACGTTTATATCCACACGTATATTTACACGTATATATAAGTGAAAAGTGTTTGTGATTTTTTTTAAATTTTATACCTTTTGTTTTTACAAAACAATATACATCCTATTAAATTCCGAATTTCGCGGATTTAAATAATTTAAGGAACGTCCCGTTGTCCGTGCTTGACTCTATTGTTCAAAAAAAAAAAAAAAAAACACAAACACCGGCACCAATTTGAATCCCCTTTTGTTTAAATTGCTGTGGCACGAAGAGTTTTCCATCTTCGAATTTTGCGAACGCTCTCTGAGCGGACAAATATTTTATTCGGTTTTTTTTGGTGAAAACCCAAAAGTTTGCATAACATGCCTCCCAGTCCCCCAAAAATGTCCGAAACCGGGACAAAACCAAAAGGTGCCAAATCAGTTGACCCATCCGCGCAAAAGTTCATAGCGGAAAGTGACAATGTGATGAGATACTGTGCAAAATTCAACGAAGCACCGATTCAGGATCACACTGAATCGTATCTCATGATAAAGGACAAATCACTAGATGATTATTGGGCACGACTTCAATCGGTTTACGATCTGGTTTTTTCGAAACCCGACGAAAGTTTCCCTGAAGACTTCAAGAGTTCAGTGCAAGGCAAACAATGCGCCTGCCTTGATACATATGAAGTGACTAAAGCAAAAATTGCCGATCAACTTTCATTGATCAAAATGATGGCAACGCCGAGTCCACCACCCCGCGTGGAACAACCCCCGGCTGAGGCAAATATTTACCTCAAAGGCCCAGCATGCGACACGGAGACCTTTTATGGTGGCTATGAGGAATGGCCCGCTTTTCGTGATATGTTCACAGCGGTGTACATTAACCACCCAAGGCTCTCCCGTGCTCAGAAATTGTACCATCTCCGGTACAAAACGCAAGGCAAAGCCGGCTCCATCGTCAAGCAATATGCGTTGAGCGATGATAAATTTGACCTTGCCTGGGAAGCTTTACTGTCACGATACAAAAACAAGCGAATCCTGGTTGACAACCAGATAAAATCCTTACTGACTCTTGCCACTATTCCATCCGAAAACAGTGAGCAACTTCAGAAATTGCAAAATACAATAAACAACTGCCTATCCGTCCTTCACTCCCAAGGAGTTACGACAGACAGTTGGGATCCGATTCTGGTGTGCATTTGTTCATCAAAGCTCCCCGAAACAACACTGTCACTTTGGGAACAATCTCTCTCTTCTCGAAGAGATCTACCCTCATGGTCACAAATGAACGACTTTCTCACCTCGAGATACGAAGTCGTTGAAAGGGTCAATAGGCTTCAACCAAGCAAACAAAAGCCAGTCGCTCATCAAAATTCGGCGCAAAACAGGCCCTTCAACAGGACGCAAACCCTTGTGGCAGAATCTAGAAAGGAAACTTGCCAATGTTGCAACTCCCCGCACCTTATTAGATTCTGTCCACGTTTCAAGCGAATGTCTGTGCAAAACCGGACAAAATTCGTAAACCAAGCTAAGCTGTGTACAAACTGCCTTAGCAGCACTCATATCATCAATGAGTGCACGAGCAAGTGGTCATGTTCGACATGTCATCAACGGCATCACACGCTGTTGCATGCGAGCCCACAAGCTCAACGTTCCACCCCCCGAACGAATGCACCAAACGTGCAGCACACAACTGCTGAGTCAACACCTCCCGTTCGACAAACGCAGAATAGCTCCGATTCTAGCGAGCTACCGTGTTGTTCAAAACACGCACCGGTTCAATCATTGCATGCAGCCAATGATAACCAAATTCTCCTTCCTACTGCTATGGTCGCAGTCGAACACGAAGGGGAATTATTTCAACTGAGAGCCCTTATTAATCAGGGCTCGGAAAGAACTTTCATTTCCTCGAAAGTTCAAAAACGGTTGAAACTTCCATTCGAACATTCAACGTTCGAAATCTCTGGCATGGGTGGACAAGTCGTACAAATGTCCTCCAAGCTTTGTCCTTTGACACTGGTTGCATCCAAGGCCATGAAAAGGATAAAGGCTCATGCCATTGTGTTGCCGCAATTGACAAAAAATCTGCCAACATCCACCATTAGTCGCAAAATCTGGCAGCAGTTCAAACTCCTTGAGCTCGCTGATCCCAGTTGCCACATACCAGGTCAGACTGACATGGTCATTGGCAGCGACATACTTCCACAAATTCTGCTGGAAGGTATAAAAAAGGTGTGCGGTAGCATACTTGCGCAACAAACCATTTTTGGTTGGATTTTCAGTGGTCCAATAACTGAAAATGTTGTGTCATTCTCGACGCAAGTCCAAGCGTCAAACGAGACACTCAGTTCTCAACTGAGAAAATTTTGGGAAGAGGAGGAAATTCCACAACCTCCACAGATATCCCCCGAGGATCAAGCGTGTGAGCAGATATATGCAACAACCACGACACGTGCACCAAACGGTCGATACATTGTGCGACTTCCATTCAAGGAAGAGTTTCCTGAAAAACTCTCCCTCGGCAAATCCCGCCCGGCTGCTCTGCAGCAGTTTTTCAGCATGGAGCGATCGCTTCAGAAAAAGGGGGAGTTAGGTACAATGTACAACAATGTGTTGCAAGAATATCTCGACCTTGATCACATGGAATCTGCCGACCCATGCGAAATAACTTCGAATGGCAAGGTCTTCTCATTTTACTTGCCACATCATGCGGTAGTCAAACCAGATAAGGTCACCACCAAAGTTCGTGTGGTTTTCAACGCCTCTAAAAAATCTGGGTCAGGAAAATCCCTGAATGACGTGCTATACACTGGTCCAACTCTCCAACCAGATCTAATGCTACTAATTCTACAGTGGCCCATGCATAAGTATGTGTTCAATAGAGATATTGAAAAAATGTACCGTCAGATCCTTATACACGAGGACGACAAAGATTTTCAGCGAATCCTATTTCGCAAATCGGCCAACTCCAATGTTAGCGATTTCAATCTAAAAACGGTTACATTCGGCGTCAATTGTGCACCATATCTCGCTATTCGTACGTTGCATCAACTATCCGATGACACGAAAGCGACATTTCCGTTGGCTGCAACAATTCTCAAGACGCAAACTTATGTCGACGACATCCTATCCGGAAGTCATACCATCGATAACGCCACTGAATCACTCGTTCAAGTGATAAACGCCCTAAAATCAGCTGGTTTCATACCAAAGAAACTAACGGCTAATCACCCGGCCATATTGGAACAGTTTCCGAAGGAGGATCTTCTAGACTCCAACTTCTTAAAATTTGAGAGCACTTCCAATACCAAAACTCTTGGCATTCGATGGAACGCGCTCACGGACAAATTTTCATACACCATTCTGCCGGAACACACCCAAAATGCGGTCACAAAGCGACAAATTTTATCTTCTGTTGCAAAACTTTTTGACCCGGCAGGATGGCTGTCGCCAGTTATGATCCAGGCCAAGATGCTTCTCCAAGAAATCTGGCTGGATGGAAGCGATTGGGATGAAAGCGCCAAACCCGCGACATTATCAAAATGGCAACATTTCGCAGAAAATCTGCCAGATATTTTCCACATCGAAATCCCTCGATGGGTTAATGTCGTTCCAGGGCATGATTTGATAGGCTCTTCACTTTGGTGGCACGGACCACAATGGCTTTCTTGCCACATTTCGGCATGGCCAAAGCCGAAAGCAGGTAGCGCTTCTCCACCCGAGAAACGCAAGGTGGAAGCATATCACGCACTCGAGGAAGAGGACGACATTCTTCAACGTTTCTCCTCATACTCTCGAGCTCTCCGTGTGATTGCATACGTGTTCCGCTTTACGAACAATGCCTGCAACAAATCCAAATCGGTGGCAACAACACATAATCCCCATCTGACGTACAAAGAGTTGCAACATGTGAAAACGCGGCTTGTGGCAATGGCACAATCTCGCCATTTCGGGGCGGAAAAGAGCGCCTTACAAAACAATATGCCAATAAGCAAAAAGAGTTCCCTTCTGGCTCTTGACCCATTTCTGGATGGATACGGGCTCCTACGTATCGGTGGAAGATTGGAACATTCTACAATGCAATACAACGAGAAGCATCCAGTAATCCTTCCTCCGGATTCGAGGCTCTGCCAGTTGTATCTGGAGTTCTTACACCGCCTGCTTCTTCATGCAGAAATGCGGTTAATGCTCCAAATGGTGAGGCAAGAGTACTACGTACCAAAACTAAAGCCTCTTATAAAGAAATGCATTTTTCAATGCAAATCTTGCACGCTTTTCAAACAGAAAACGCGCACGCAAATAATGGCAGCTCTACCACCTGAGCGCTGCAATTTCTCACTCCCATTTTCCACAACAGGAGTAGACTTTGCAGGTCCATTCCAAATAAAAGCATCGGTTCTGAGGTCGACCACTATCATAAAAGGGTACGTGGCTGTATTCGTCTGTTTTTCCACAAAGGCAGTACACCTCGAGCTATGCTCGGACCTTACTACTGAAGCCTTTCGAGCAGCATTCGCCCGATTCGTTGGCAGACGAGGTTATCCCTCAAAAATGATGAGCGACAATGGTAAAACGTTCATTGGCGCTCAGCGCGCACTCGAACGCGACTTCGTTAAATTTCTTAACGAATGCTCTGCGGACATTGTACAGAAATATGCCCCTCAGAGAATAAACTGGCAGTATATTCCACCCAGCGCCCCTAATATGGGCGGCTTGTGGGAATCCGCAGTAAAAAGTTTTAAAACCCACCTCAAAAAAACCGCTGCATCCCACAAGTTTACTTTCGAAGAATTCACGACGCTGTTGGTGCGTATTGAAGCAGTTCTCAATTCGAGGCCTCTCACCTCACTATCCCAGGACCCAGCTGACTTCACAGCGCTCACTCCGGGTCACTTCCTTCGAGGTGCACCGCTATTAGCCATTCCTGAGCCAAACGCGGAAGACCTCTCCTGGATAAATCGATGGGAAAAGCTCAAATCGCTTCATCACCAATTCAGTCGACGCTGGAAAGAGGATTATTTGAAGGACCTTCAGAAACGCTATAAATAGCAAACGCCACAGCGAAATCCTCAACCAGGCGACCTCGTCGTAATTAAAGAAGATTCACTCCCACCCACAGAGTGGCGTCTGGGACGAATCGAGAACTTTCGTCTCGGATCTGACAACCATGTTCGGTTTGTAGAGGTTCGCACCCAAAATGGGCTTGTCATGCGCCCCTTAGTTAAACTGTGCTTTCTTCCAATGGAGCACTCTTCGAGCGCAGCGCTCTAACTTATATACGTTTCCCCTGTATAATTAAATTTCCGTATCATCCGCTGTATCCAACTACTTCTCGTTTCTCTCTCTGCTCTTATGCTTTCAGGTCGACACCATCATGGCATCTCGACCAGCATGTCCACTGGCTCCCGCAGCAGAGACCGATAACTGCCTCCAGTGTCGGCTCTGCCACCGCTACCACGCTCTGCGGACCTGCCCGGCTTTTAAGGCGATGCGGCCACCGCAGCGTGCTACCGTGGCCAGGGCACAGGGCTATTGCTATAATTGCTTAGCCCTCACGCATACAACGGGTGAATGCGACTCCCGAGGGTCGTGCAAAATGTGCGGTCTGGCGCATCACACCCTCCTGCACAATGGACCGAAAAGTCAACGTGGTCAAGGAAAGGTCCCAACACAGCAAGCATCCCGGAAGCCGAAACTCAGGCCGAAAAAGAAGAATGAAGAGAGAAAGTCCACCTGCGCCTGTAGGGCACAAAAGCCGCACCCTGCGACCAAAACCCGCAGCAACCCCAAAACCAAAACGGACGGTCAAGCGCACGATCGCGCGCACCCCAGACGGCCTGCAAACGGCGCAATACCAGTCGCGCTTTGGATACCACCATCCGCGCCTTGCAGGAGCTGCAGAAGGTGCTTACAAGCACCTCCCTGCAGGGCGGGCAGGATGGCTAAGCCGCCGTCACAAATATTTAGACGGCGTCAAATATACGTATGCGCAGCCGTGCGCGGCGAAGTGGAAGACACCAACGAGCGACCACTGCCATCGTCGTCAACGATATTGGGTCAAAACAGTCAAGCATTATTACTCGGCAACCGCGGACGCGCTCCTTTTGTATACATTTTTTATACATAGTGAGTTATTGGTATTTGAAGTTACCAATTTGTAAAAAGTGAATTGTGTGAAAGTTTGCATTTTTTTTCAATAAGAATATTAAAGGAAATTATAACGTTTTCGAAAAAAACTAAAAAATATAAACATCTTTTTATTTGTGCGTTTGAGTGAAGCGAAGAAAGATCAAAGTTGTTCATTCCCCTTTCTTGGAATATTTCCGCCAGCCGATCGTACAGTAAATGATCTGTCGACCGGTTTGCCTTGTTTGACGACCGCCTGTTTTTTTGAAATTTTTATAAGCTCCTGTGTCGACAAGGAAGTCCAATGTGCGGCCGTCGGGAATAACGTACTCTACGTATGGTAAGCTAGCTGGCCGTTGGAAAATTTTTATTTCCTGCGCAGTCTCTAAGTACTCCGCGGTTTCAGCATTGTTAGGATCCGTTTCGATATTGATATTGAATTTCTGTTGTTTGCGGGGCAGGGTTTCGGATCTAGCGCCCCGTTTGAATGGATTCGGTCGGTTCACGTAATTTACCCTACGCGATTTTACCGACTGATCCACGTCCATTTTCGCTACAGGTGGTTGTGGCGTTGATGGTTTTGGGGCAAACTGCCGATCTCGCTTTTCAAAAGGATGTCGTCTCTCTTGAGGACGCCACGTTGTACTTGGTAGCAGAGGAGGTGCTTTAGCGGCGTGGAAGTCGTGCGTACGATCAGGAGTAGCATTAAGGGGGTGCAACAACGCGGTTATTTGGGCGCACGCTATGAATCGTGAAGTTTCGAGAATTTGTGTTTTGTATTTCGAGGCATGCTGATTATGCCTCAGGCAGAGTTTTGGGGCGTTGGATAGGGAGCATTGGCCAAGTATTTCACAACAACGTGTAGGAAATCCATACACTCTCCACTGCACGCACGAAACATATTGAACTGGATTGCCGTCAAAGGTTTCGAGCTTTTTAACAGCATCTGGCAACTTTGAAATATCCGTGAGGTCCATCTCCGTTGCAGGAGCTCGCGGTTCCTCTTCTATCACTTCGTTGGTTCCACCTTCTAAGAGGGCAAGCCGAGATTGTAGAGTCCTGTCCATGTTATTCACCTTTTCGAGGAGTGCGTTAACAGCACCCGTCAGGTTAGTTACCGTAGTTTGTAGTGCCTCCATTTTGGCCTGTAGTTACAAAGATAGAGTTAAGTGACAAGAGTTTACTTACAATAAGAGATAGAAGTTTAGCATTTCCAACTTAGTTGTTATTCTCAAATATAAACCGGGCATTCACTGAGAACGGCTTCGTTAAATTCCTACTTTGCACCACTTGGTGTCTTTGACACTTTTTTAGTTTTCAATTTTGACCTCTTAGTCTCTCTCTTCACTTCCTTTTATATTAAAGGATTTCACTTTTGACCTCTTTGTCTATTAGCACTTTTTTATTCTTTTCAATTTTGACCGCTTGGTCTCTTTATTCACTTCCTTTGATATTAAAAAATTTCACTATTGGCCTCTTGGTCTATTAAGAACTTTTTCTTTTTCACTTCACAATGGTCCTTGCTCGGGCGCCAGTTAAAGGATCAAGGATCCTTGCACTAAAAAAAATAGAGGGCCAACTTGCTCTGCAAACACAATAGAACAACACAGTTAAGGTTTTACAATAAGATTTATTTTAGGATACTTATAATCCTAATTAAAATTTTGATAATAGAATATAGTATTGGTTAGTACGAATACCCCGACGGAACTGCCTTCGCAATGTCTTCTGCTGTCTTTTATAACATTTCTCTTGGCGTCGTTCCGTAGCCAGACATATGCGACGTCTGGGTGTGAGTGTGGCCTTGACTTCCCGCAGGTGTCTTACTTGGCTGGCATGTGCAATGCAAAAGTTTCACAACAGTGTGAAATAGAAATATGTTGACTCCGCTGCAATGTGCATTGGTACTGACTTGGTTCTCATAGGTTTGATAACGTTGCGCAATATTGTCATTGCACGATATGATGGAATGCACTTGGCCTTGAAGCGGGTGTTGAGTTGCAATTATGTTGCTTACAATAATTATGCCAACGCAGCTGCAGGTAGCCCATGGGACTGTGGCAAGAATAGTTATGCTGGCACAGCGGCAGGTGGGCTATGGGATTGTGGGAAGAATAATATGCTGGCACAGCGGCACGTGTAAACTTCAGCTTGTGGAAATCCAACATGTTGGGTGCCGCCAGCGTGTTAACTTGGATATATTCTTAAAATTAAAAACTTATTTCATAACTCCATTACAATGCGCTAGGTGCTCCAGGGATTTTAAAATTTCAAAAATCTTTCGAACTTTGAAATTTTTCCTCCGAGCTTTCAGGAACTTCCTGATTACCCTATGTAGGGTATTTTTATTGTATTGGTCTTGTTATTTTAACTTTAATACAACTTAACTCCTGTTTCACATTGAATTGTTTGACCTCATATAACTCCTTACTGAATTTCAATGTTCTGGCATGTATACCTTCAGAGTTATGCAGTACCAAAGAATCCATTTGTATGGGAGGTGCCACGCCCCTTTTAAATATCGAAATTACTTTTAGCCTAAAACCTTTCTGTTAATTGGAGGATCCTATATCCAAAATTTGGTGATGATTAAAGTGTGGAAAATGCGTTTGCATAACGAACAGACACACAGACTTTGATTTTTATATATGTAGATATATATTGTAGCATAAATTTAGGAGTAGTGAAAATTAAAGTTTTTTTGTGTATAATTAAATAGGGGTGTATTTATCAACCACTACACTGTGAGACCTGAAAGTTTGAGAGAAAGAAAGTATAAAAGAATTTTCTAGATAATACAGTTATCGAGATATTTAGAAAGTCTATTTGCAACATGTGGAATCTTGTGGCCGCTATTGGAGTAACTAGATTCTTGAAACTTAGAGCATAGTTCACAACCCCAGGACAATGCAACATAAGAGAAAAAAATTTTCGCTGGGTGGTCCAGCGATCATGAAAATTAAAAAAATTTCTCGAACTTGGAAATTTCGTTTTTGAGTTTTAGGGAAATTGAGTTAAAGCAGCTTTCAACGAAACTTTGTTGTAATTAGGTTGTAATGTTTTTAGGAAGTTTTCTAGATCGCACATTGATTGAGATATTCGGAGATATTTAGAAAGTCCATTTACAACTTGTGCAATCTTGTGACCGTAGAGCTATATTGAATATAAGAACATACTTCATAGCCCCATGACAATGCAACATGAGGGGAAAAAATTTGTGCTACGTGGATAATAAAAATTAAAAAAATCATCCGAACTTTGAAATTTTGCTTCTCAGTTTTAAGCTGATAGCTTCTTAACCCTGAGAACTGAAGAGAGAACTTAGGGCTTTATTATATTTATTATCGAGATATTTAGGGGTAATAAAAGAATTGTTCAATCTTGCGATTGGTTTTAAGTAACAACTCATTGAGCTAGAAACGTGAAACCTTAAACATAGTTCAGGGTACCTTAACAATGCAACGACGGAAAAAAGGTAAAGAATTTTTAAGTACCTCCTTTATATAAATATAACAGAAGAAACGAAAAATGTCACTTTATCAGAGACATTATCTGGTTGAATTTTGGTATTCAAATTTTAACATAACTACTGTAAAAATTTTAATAGGAAACAAAAATATAAAGTTGGATCGCACATTGCTGGACATAGGTAAAGATTATATCGAAAGTCTATATTTGATCTTTGATTTAATCGTCTTTTAATTTATTACATTCGTAAATTTTAGTAAGTTTGGGACGTATTCACAATAATTTCTTTTACTAAATTATTGTAATTTTATTACGATGGTACAACTGAAAGGAATTAGACATACTGGCTGATATTGCAGCTATTTCGACCCTGCCAAAGATCTCTTTAGATATTTTTGTATTTTTAAATTAGAAATTATATTCTCCCCGAGTTCGAATCTCACTCACTCACTTAGAGAAAAAATCAAAGTTTGCTACCAGAGATGGTTACTAGGATGTGTTTCTGAATTTCACTTCTTCATAAGCTAGCTTCTCGGGAGATGAGTATTGAACTCGAATCTCCCAATTACATACTTCATACTGGTGTAAAGGAAGATGCATTTAACCGTCCTATACTCGCACATTGGTCTCTGAGACCGACGAAACACATTTTCGTAATTATTTTTATGCACGAAAATCTGGAGAAGCCGAGCTCTATGCCAGCTGTCGGATTTGTGGCTTATTTCGTTTTAGTGCACGCTGTGCGTTCGTGCGAAGCGTACATGTTGTAGCATTTGGCGCCAATCGGTCCGTGAGACCGACATATATAAATATATACAATATGTATTTTATTATTATTAACAAGTTTATTTTGTCTTTAAGAAGAAGTTCAGATTTTATTTTTGTTTCCCAATTACTTAAGAAAAATATTTCAAATTTGAAGACTGATTTGTGATAGACTGAAAGTCTGTAAAATAGTTCATAAATGAAGTATTACTCACACTATTTTGTTGTATTATGTATGCCCTAAATTTTTAAATAATTGTAATATTTAAAAAAAAAGGTATGTAAAAAATATATTGTATGGGGTATGAACTATCGATCTGTGAGACCGGCGCGAGTATAGGAAGGTTAACCACTCAGCCATATGAATTCCTGGCTACTCGCTTTGCACCTGGTCTTTTTATTGCTATTCCTTTTTGATTCACTATTTAGGTACATAAACTCTGTATGTTGGTTAATCCCAATTGTGTGGAATATTTTAGGCGCACTTTGAAAGCTTAGTAACATTTGTTTAGATTTTACAGTATTTTTTTTAATACTTCCGCTGCTGCTATTATATTAATGTTATCATACGTATTTAATTAGCGAGACTTGCTCATATTGCTTTATACAGTGTTTTTTGTTATTGATATTAGAGAAAAATTGCAAAGTTTACCAACGGCGATGGTTACTAGGACATGTTTCTGAATTTCACTTCTTCATCAGCTAGCTTCTAGGGAGCTGAGTATTGAACTCGAATCTCCAACATTCATACTGGTGTATGCCATATGAATGCCCCGCTTCTCGCTTTGTAATTGGTCTCTAAGTGTTGAATTTTTATTGGTATACTTTTTATCACCATTTAGGTACATACTAATTCTGTACGCTATTTAATCCTAATTGTGTGGAATATTTTATTCTGATATTTCCTCCGCTGTAATCACCGATGACTAGATATGAAACATTCATTTTCTCTCAATGCGTTGCCAAAAATGGGTCTTAAGTAGCAGCTGACTCATCGTTCCATTGTTAACAATATTCCATTCGTTTCCAAGAATGGGCTTAAGTATCAACTGGCTAAAGATTTACCTAATTATTTGCCATAAAGCCAATAAATCTTGTGTTTTCATTACTTTAGAATAAATCGGATAAAAACTTATTGAAATTTATAAAAAGACAAAGCTTTGTAAAAGTATTTAGTGATAAGCCATAAATAAGCGGTAAATGGTGTTTTGCAGTTAAAAAATATAAAATAATACAAATTTTAATCGCTTTGTTGTGCTTTGATGTTTTGATAACGCCGTAAGATAACAATGAAACGCTCAGCCACTTTCTTCGCTTTTACGCTTGATTAAAAAGCAGTGAATGAAACATGTTGCGGTAATATAAACGTATATACGTGTACGTACAATTTATAGCAGCTGTGAAAAAGGAAATGTCACGCAACGAGCCACAACCCATATTAACGCCAACATTAAGAATACAACATTTTCGCCAATAGAAAAATATTACGAAAACGGTTTCGTGTGCGGCCTTTCGATGAAACATGTTGTCACGGAAAAATTTTTAATGAGTGAAAAGTGTTATATTATTGTTCTCATTTGTAATCCTGATTTGTGAAACCTCATTTGACCACTTCAAGTAAGTTTTCGGTGATAATCATAAATTTATTCTTTTCTGTGTCAAATACCCCAAAATTATTTTAAAATCCGCAAATTTGATTTTAAGGATGCCATTATGACAGTAATGGCATTTTCCTTTCATAATCAATTGCACATATAAAAGGTGTGATCAAAAGCCAATAATCGCATTTTCATACATGCAAATTTTCATATTTTCCGTAGCAAACACATGTGCGACAAGTAACTATGAATTTTAAAATGTACACTCGTTCTTCATATAATTTGTATCAAAGAAAAATGTACAGTTCAAAACTCACATTTACAGAATCTAGCTCCTGGAAAATAACAAAAAGTAATACAACAAGTCAAATCAATACAGAAAAAGCTGTTCGGACTTTCAGAAATAATTCCTATTTATTTTTTGTTTTTATTCTCTTTTTTAGGCAACACCAGACAGCAATAACATAAATGGAAATTTTAACACTAAGGACACAAATATTTGTAATATCTTGAAACATGATTATGCTTTATTTAATAGCATGGATGGTATATGTCACTGGGAGTTTCCACGACATCGCCTTAAATTTTTTAATATTTTGGGTGAAGGTGCTTTTGGTCAAGTTTGGCGGTGTGAAGCAATCGATATAGATGGTAAGTAACAATACTTACAAGGAGAGGCAAGGAAATTGCCTTTGAACCGCTTATAAAATGATTAATGCAAAAATGATGTTTATTGGTTCGATCATTAAAAATGATTGTAAGTGATTGTCTTTATTTTGGAAATGCTTCTCCTTTTATACAAAATGTTCTTATTCTACTTATACCTATTTACACTAATACTTATGAACTAAAATGTACGCTTCCCAAGGCAGTCGGTTCTATGTACCGGAGCGACTCGGGATTTTTCCCGACCAAGGACTGTCATTTCAGTGTGACCCCATTTAATTTGTTTCGTCCCTCCCACAAATTGTCATCCTCCCAGCAGCTCCTTGCAGCAGGACTGCTACATATTCTCTTACTCCGGGAAGGTATCGAACCCAATCCGGGTCCGTCTCCTGACCCCGGTCCTGAGAAATGGTTTTGCTGCATTTGCCAGAAAAGAATCTTTTTAGGACGTTCATACTCTGTTCAGTGTGTCTCGTGCAAGGGATGGTTGCATCGGACAGGTTGTTCTGGGCTTGATCCCAAAACCCGACGTCCACGTAACTTTTATAAATCTTTTGTGGCTCCTTGCTGCTCACGCCCAAGGGCGTCCCGTAGTCTACGCCTAAGCGTATCCCCACTACCTTCCAGCAGCTTCGCTGCTCAGCAAGCCACAACAAGTACCCGCTGCTGCTCGCGCCCCACGGCGCCAACAACTCCAACAGCTGATACCACTCATAACTACTACCTTCGTAGTAGAGCTGGTAGCAATACTGAGCATCAGCCCCTGCCCCCGTCTTCTTCTCCCCCCTCTTTTCTGGCAGCAATCGTGCAGGTCAGGGAAACAGACTCTTAGTCCCTGCCTCCGTTTGCACCGTCTGCCAGCACAGAATATATAGGTTTGCGACATCCGCTCAATGCAGCTCCTGCCTTGGGTGGTGCCACTTTCCTAGATGTTCTGGTCTCCGCGACGGCAACCCCTCGACGGGTTTCATCACGCCATGTTGCCAGGTCGCAAACCCAAATCATCCGGGTACCCCAATGCTTGCCCAAGGGCGCCCAGTCCCAAGGCCACAACAGCAATTGCGTCCTGGCCTTCCACAACCTAGGCGTAGTCACCCCTCACTTACCCCTAGAGTGGCGGCGTCACCCCTCATGCACTTCAGAATTCTGCAGTTCAACTGTAATGGACTAACTGGGAAGATTACGGAGATAGTCGATTTCATGAAGCGGCACAACATCCGCATTGCTGCGATTCAAGAGACTAAACTCACAGCAAGATCTGCATTGCAGACCTGCTCTGGTTATAATGTCCACAGGAAAGACCGCGAGAGCGGAAATGGAGGCGGCCTCGCGTTTATTATACACCAATCTGTGCAATATCATATATTTGATCCTGGCATCGACCGCAGTGACAATGTCTTAGAACGTCAAGGCCTATCTGTCCGGTCAGGCGATGCAAATCTAGAAATCATCAACATCTACATCCCTCCTGTCACCTGTTGCCCCAGTGGATACCGCCCTAATATCGAGGCCTTACTCACTGGCAACAATCGCATTATCTTAGGCGATTTCAATGCCCATCACGACCTATGGCATTCAAACTTGCGGGCGGACAGTAGGGGTGAGATGTTGGCGGATCAAATAGACGAAACGACGTTCTGCACAATAAACGGAGACGCCCCCACACGTATGGTAGGAAGCTGTCATAGCTCGCCAGATATCTCAATCGTGAGCGCAGAACTCGTAAACTGCGTCAACTGGCAGCCGATGGTAACATTGGCATCCGACCACCTGCCCATACTTATTTCGTTCGAGCGTACCGCCGACTTCGTCGTCACCGAAAAACGAACTTTCATAAACTTCAAAAAAGGAAAGAGAGAAGAATATAAATCTGCAACAGACAGCAGCTTTGCTGCCCTCCCTATCCCGACTGATGCCCGCCAAGGGGAGCGTGCCTTCCGTAAGGTCATTGAATCCGCCTCGGCACATTTCATTCCCGCCGGGAGAATTCCCAAAATCCGGCTCCACTTCCGGCGGAGGCCGCGAGCTTAGCGAGGGAACGCGACCTTATAAGACAGGTTGATCCAGGCGACCCCCAAATAAGGGATATAAACCAACGCATCAGATTGCTTGTGGACGAACACAAGCGGGCGAAATGGGAAGAGCACCTAAGAGGTTGTAACCTCTCTACCGGTGTAGGTAAACTTTGGTCCACCGTAAAGTCCCTATCGAATCCGAAGCACAAAGACAAAGTTTCCATCGCCTTTGGCGATAAGGTGCTGTCGGATGCGAACAAATGCGCGAGCGCTTTCTGCCGACAATATATAATGCATCCTACGGTCGACAAAGATAGACGGAGAGCCAATAGACACGCACATAAACACAAGCTCAGCGCGTCACCAATTACCATCACCGCTAGAGAGGTTGAGGACGCCATTGGTCGCGCTAAACCATCCAAAGCAGTGGGCCCAGACGGCATAGCCATGCCGATGCTTAAAAACCTAGGGAAAGAGGGTTTCAAATATTTAGCGCATGTCTTCAACCTGTCTCTTTCCACCTTTGTCATACCCGAGAAATGGAAAATGGCCAAGGTGGTCCCGCTACTAAAGCCTGGGAAACCAGCTAACGTAGGTGAGTCATATCGTCCGATATCTCTCCTATCGCCAGTGGCAAAGACGCTTGAAGCCATTTTGCTCCCTTATTTCCAAGCACATTTGCAGCTAGCCCCTCATCAGCATGGCTTCAGAAAACTCCATAGCACTACCTCCGCGCTAAATGTCATTAGCACCCAGATAAATTGCGGTTTGAATCAATATCACCACCATAGAACAGTACTCCTAGCGTTAGACCTATCAAAAGCTTTTGATACGGTCAACCATGGCTCGTTACTGCAAGACCTGGAAGGGTCCACCCTTTCCTAATGTCTTAAAAGGTGGACCGCAAATTATCTGGGTGGTCGGCAGGCATCGGTGCAATTCAGAAACGAAACATCAAAACAAAGGAGAATTAAACAAGGGGTGCCACAGGGTGGTGTCCTATCCCCGCTTTTGTTTAATTTCTACATATCTAAGCTACCTTCACCACCGGAAGGAGTCACAATCGTTTCCTACGCCGATGACTGCACAATAATGGCCACAGGCCCAGGCCCAAAGATCGATGAGCTATGCAATAAAATAAACGGCTATCTCCCTGATCTCTCCAGTTTTTTCGCCTCTCGAAACCTGGCATTGTCACCGACAAAATCTTCCGCGACATTATTTACAACATGGACGCCCCAAATGTCGACCATATTGAACATCCACGTCGATGGCACTACGCTACCGACTGTCCTACACCCCAAAATCTTGGGTGTGACGTTTGATCAGGATCTACATTTTGGTGCGCACGCAACCGCAATTGTTCCAAGAATTCAGAGCCGTAATAAAATCCTCAAATCCCTTGCTGGCAGTACCTGGGGAAAAGATAAAGAAACGCTCTTGACCACATACAAAGCAATTAGCCAGCCGATTACGTGCTACGCGTCACCCATATGGTCGCCAAGCCTAAAAACCACCCACTGGAAGAAACTACAGGCCTGCCAAAATACTGCTCTCAGAATCGCCACGGGCTGTCTTCTTATGCCCCAAGAACACCATCTGCATAATGAGGCAAGAATACTCCCCATCAGGGAGAGAAATGAGATGCTGACCAAACAGTTTCTGTTGAATACCCAGAAACCTGGGCATCCCAACAGACATCTGATTGACGAACCAGCACCGCCTAGGGGCCTAAGGAGTCATCTCCGTAAGCATTTTGAGGAAATACGGCACCTGAGAACCCTGCCGTATGAAGCGGAAAAACACAAGCAGGTCCTTGGTGAACTCCATAGACAGGCGTCGGACCTTTATGTCGGGAATTGCCCGGTGAATCCAGTACTTGAAGAAAAATATCCAGAACTCGCAGAAGAGGAACGCATACTCCCCAGGGAAACGCGTGTCACTCTTGCTCAACTTCGTTCTGGATACTGTAACAGGTTAAACTCTTACCTATCCAGAATCAACCCCGACATACAAAATGTATGCCCTGCTTGCAATGTGTCCCCACATGACACCAACCATCTCTTTAATTGTAATGTGGAACCAACGCCTCTAACACCCCTTTCCTTATGGTCCACCCCTGTTGAAACGGCAAGTTTCCTTGGACTCCCGTTAGAGGCTATTAGGTGGGGCGAGCATTGCTACAACAACAACAACAACTAAAATGTACATATTTCCTCTATGTAAACTCAGCATATTGGAATGACCTTATTTCGGTACTTGAGTACACACGTTTGTGTATGACCAAAATGTATAAGTCACCGTGACCAATTGATCGATATAAGCAAATATGTGGAGTCAATTCATAAGTGCATACTTAGCAATACGATATTAATAGTTCTTGACGTCTGGGGTCTGCATGTGTATAAATATGTAAAGAACACTTGAATATAGTGAAAGCAGAGGATTTGTCTGGAGTATTTCAGAGCATATGTCGCACGGTTCACATAAGCGAGCCAACAATACGTGATGTTTTTCGAATTCAAAAGAGCAAAAATGGCAACTCACCCATAATAATAAAGCTCAATTCGCCTACCGAACGCTCTTTGCTTTTAAGAGCAATTCCGAATTTTTGTAAAACAAGCAAAAGGCCCTCAGTGATATTGGGCATAGTGGCAATGGCAAAATATTTGTCCATGAGTGCCTAACGAAGAATAACCGCGAGATATTACAGTAAGCACTGCAACTGAAAAAAAAAGAAGCGACTCACTGCTGTTTTCTCAATTCGTGGATGTGTGTATGTCCGCGCTAGTCAACAAAGCGAAGCGCAGAAAATTAATGACAGAGAGAGCGCTGATAAAATTGCAGCAGTCAGCACATGAAGAAAAGTACTCAACTATAAACATATGATAAACATGATTTACTCATTGTTTATTTTTTGTTTATTCTCAATTTTTATTACTTCTTTTTTTATAGTGTTTATTTCCCTAACGTTACTCTTTATGTTCTCAATATTTCTAATTGATTTTTACAGCTTACTTAAAATCATCCAGCTTGTTTATTTTGATTATGGATAAATTGACCAATTATTGTGCTGACAGTGGGCATGTAAGGTTCATACTGAGTCAAATTTCAAAAGAAAATGCATTTAATTTTTGTCACCTAAATACTCGTAGTCTTACGGTTGAAAAATTAGATTATCTTTCTTATGTATTTGCTGAGCAAAATATTGATTTAATTTGCATCACTGAGACTTGGTTTAGATGCAGCGTTGATGATCGGTCATACGCAATGACTATGTATTACTGCGAAATGACAGAAAAGGCAATATTCGTGGTGGTGGAGTTGCAATTTATTGCAGAGAGGTTTTAAACCCAAAGATAGTATATTGTTCAGATGACGCAAGTGTGGTTGAATATATTTTCATTGAAATGGGTGACTCACGAACAAACTGCTTCGTAGCGTGTCTTTATAACCCGAGTAGGACTAACGATTTGGCAGATTTATTTAAAACTTCTGAATTTACAGTTAAATACCAACATGTTGTCATCTGCGGAGATCTTAATGTTGATCTTCTTATTATCTATTCCCGTAGTAGAAGCATTATTGGTAATTTTCAGGCTTATGACTTGAACATTGTTAACCAGTTCGCGACACGCTTTGCGCCAAATAGTAAACCTAGCATACTAGATCTTATATGCGTTAACAATACTAAGTTTGTAAACCATGTTGACCAAATTCCTATGGAGGGTATCTCTGACAATGAAATGATTTTCCTATCCTATGGTTTAAAATTTAATGCAATAGAGCACGACATAGAACTGACGTACAGAGATTTCAATGGCATAGTGATAGAAGCATTAAATGAAGAGGCCTCTCGTCTGGACTGGAGTGGATATTTTTCATTTTCTCAGTTAGATGAAAAGTTGAAATATTTTAATAATCTTGTCCACTACCTCTCCAGTAGATTTGTACCTCTTAAAAAGAGGGGTAGAGCATACAGGGAATGGAAGATATCTCAGAGTAAAAACCACTGGGAAGCTTACCGCCTTTTGCGTAACCAAGCTACCCTGTGCATTCGGAATGCCAAGATAGCATACCTAAACACAAAATTTAATAATAATTTGCCCCTAAAACGCTTTGGAAAAATCTTCGCTCGTTGGGAATATCTAATAACAGTAAAATTAAATGTAATTTTGATCCAAATGAAATGAACCAACAATTTTTGGGCAGTAGTTCTGATGGTAATACTAATGATAGTATCGATAATATGTCTTTCAGTGTAGGCAGTAGACCAAATATCAATGGCTTCGATTTCTCAGTGGTTACAGAGGCTGAAGTGTTAAACGCTATATTTGCTATTAAGTCGAATGCTGTAGGAATCGATGGAATTAGCATACGATTTATCAAACTAATCCTTCCTGTTGTTATCTCTCCGCTTGCTCACATTTTCAATTTTTCTGTAACTAGCAGTAGTTTTCCTAGTGAATGGAAAATATCCAATGGTGTCCCGGTCCCCAAAACTAAGTCTCCGAGTTCCTGCAATGAGTTTAGACCGATAAGTCTGTTGCCTTCTTTTTCGAAGGTATATAAGAAGTTATTGGCAACGCAAATAACTGAACATATATCTACGAATAATTTGCTATCGGACGTCCAGTCGGGATTCAAAAGAAGGCACAGCTGTGCGTCATCCGTGTTAAAGATTCTTGAAGATATACGTCCAGCCTATGACAATAATGAACTCACTGTGTTAGTACTACTGGATTTCTCCAAAACTTTTGATACGGTTTATTTCAAAATACTTCTTTTAAAGCTCGAAGCCAGCTATAATTTCAGCCCTTTTGCAATCAAGTTATGGCGAAGTTATCTCCTCGAACGATTTCAACAGGTTCAATGCGATAACCAAGTCTCTAGTCTAAACCAATCACATCTGGTGTTCCACAGGGATCGATCCTAGGACCATTATTGTTTACACTCTTTATCAATGACATAGTTACTTGTTGCCACAATGCCTCTATACATTTATATGCAGACGATACCCAATTATACATGTCTCGACCTATCGGTCTTTCCGAAGACTTATTTGCTAGACTGAATGAAGAGTTAAGACGTATAGCAAACTGGACTAACCTAAATAAACTATCTCTCAATGCAGCTAAATCTAAGGCGATTGCGTTAGCAAATACATCAAATGACGTAAACAACTTTCCTGATATTATTCTCAATTGAGATAAAATCATTTTTCATAATGTGGTAACTAATTTGGGTTATAAAATCAACTCTAAACTGACTTGTGTTGACCATATCAACCTTGTGGTGAGGAAGATATATAATACCTTGCGTAATTTATACAGAACTGCCTATTTGTTACCACGAGACGCTAAGATGAAACTGGTCAAAGCTCTAATAATACCTTAAGTCTCTTATGGTGAACTAATATACGGTAACCTGGACTCAATGTCACTCAAAAAATTGCAGCTGGCCATTAACAATGTTGCCCGGTTTGTTTTTTCTAAAAAGAAATTTGATCACATATCGCCATATGCAATGCAGATTCTCGGATGCGATATTTATAATTTCCTAAAAATGCGAAATCTCTGTTTTTTGCATAAGCTAATACAGTTACAAAAGCCGCCGTACTTATTTAACAAACTAAGATTCTGCCAATCTACACGGACTTTGAATCTATTAGTCCCGAATTTTAAGTACACAACGTCATCCAGAATGTTCTTTGTCAGTACAACCCGTCTATGGAACTCACTCCTTGTTTGCATGTCGATCCTGTTATCATGGTCAACTAAGAAGTCCACTCCCAATATGACTTCATCAACAACCTCTGCCACAACAAATCTGTTTAGAATCTTGACCTTTCCAATTAAGACCTCACATACCACTTCTCTTTGGACTCGCCAGTGACCGTACCCAACCTTGCTCCAGGTAATCGCTTTACTCTCCTGTTGACCAAATCAGATCGGATTAAGGAATGAGATGCGCCCGTATCTACAGTCAGTAAATGCTCCTTGCCATCCACATTTCCTCTGATGGTAAGACTGCTCGATTTTCTTCCAATTTGCGAGATAGATATCACAGGACTTTCATATAGCTGGGGCAAGTTTTCGATCTTTACATCTGACTCGCTCTTGCGTATCTCCTCCAGCTTTGCGTTTACGACCAGCCAAGTTGGAACTACTAGGACCGGTGCTGCAATGACGTGCAAAATGCCCTGGCTTTCCACACTTAAAGCATTTGATTGCATCATTATTCTTCTGCTGCGTTCCCTTTAAAGCTTCCAAAATTACGTCTACCCATTCTGGCCTTTCTACGTCCACGCGGCGTGCTTTGAAAACTGGCTTACACAGAAGCAGTGCTTTTTCCTGAGTCAGCGCATGTGATACTGTTTCAACAAATGTTGGCTTTGGATTTGCGTATGTCGCTCGCTTCGTTTCAACGTCCCGTATTCCATTAATAAAGTTCTGGATTTTTACCCTTTCAGTGTATTCGACGGGTGCGTCTGCATTTTCGAGATGAGCCAATCTTTCAACATGCAACGCAAACTCCAACAAAGTCCCATTCGCTTCTTGGTAACGGTTTTGCAATTCAATTTGGTATATCTGTTTTCTATGCTCGTCCATAACGTCGCTCGATAGCGGCCATCAATGCTTCATAACTGTCCCTCTCGTACGCTGGAATAGTCTGTAAGATTTCAGCTGCAGGCCCTTTCAATGCCACGAACATAGCAGCAACTTTATCTTCCACATTCCAGTTGTTCACTGCTGCGGTCCTTTGAAACTGTAGCTTAAAGACCTGGAAAGGAGCAGAACCGTCAAAAGATGGAGTTTTTACCTTCGGATTGCTCCCTGGAACAGTCGGGCGATTTAGTTGTAATTGCTCCATACGACCTTTTAAATCATCGACTTCAGCCTGAAATTGTACAAATTTTTGTATCCTGCGATTCAAGTTTTAATGATACCCTTGCTTCCTGTGCCTCCAGCTGCGAGGATATGCCGGCCTCTTGTGCTTTCAACTGGCCAGCCAACTATATATATATGTCTTCTGTTCTTCCAGTTGAGATGATACTTGCGACGACATTTCCGAAATGCGTGCCTCCTGTGCTTCCATCTTGGATGTAACCTGTGTCGACATTTCTGGCTTACACGTTTCTTGTGCTTCAATCTTCGATTTTATAAGTGCCTCTTGTGATTCCAGTTGAGATGACACTGTCGAATTTGAGCAGATATTGCAGCTAACATCATGTTAAAATCTGTATTCGTAACTGTCTGCGACGTTTCGTTTTCCTCCTCCAATTTTTTTGTCTCATCGCCATCAAGATGCAATACATACTCTTCCACGTTAATTCCTTCTGCATCCATTGCCTCTCGTAGTCGTGCCTGAAGTTCGAGTTTATTGCAGGTTGTATTCAATCCACGGCTCTCCAACTCCTTCTTCAGTTGCGTCTACCCATTCTGGCCTTTCTACTTCTACGCGGCGTGCTTTGAAAACTGGCTTACACAGAAGCGATGCTTTTTCCTGAGTCAGCGCATGTGATACTGTTTCAACAAATGTTGGCTTTGGATTTGCGTATGTCGCTCGCTTCGTTTCAACGTCCCGTATTCCATTAACAAAGTTCTGGATTTTTACCCTTTCAGTGTATTCGACGGGTGCGTCTGCATTTTCGAGATGAGCCAATTTTCAACATGCAACGCAAACTCCAACAAAATCCCATTCGCTTTTTGGTAACGGTTTTGCAACTCAATTTGGTATATCTGTTTTCTATGCTCGCCCATAACGTCCCTCGATAGCGGCCATCAATGCTTCATAACTGTTCCTCTCGTACGCTGGAATAGTCTGTAAGATTTCAGCTGCAGGCCCTTTCAATGCCACGAACAGTGCAGCAACTTTATCTTCCACATTCCAGTTGTTCACTGCTGCGGTCTTTTGAAACTGTAGCTTAAAGACCTGGAAAGGAGCAGAACCGTCAAAAGATGGAGTTTTTACTTTCGGATTGCTCGCTGGAACAGCCGGGCGATTTAGTTTTAATTGCTCCATACGACCTTTTAAATCATCGACTTCTGCCTGAAATTGTGCAAATTTTTGTATCCTGCGATTCAAGTTTTAATGATACCCTTGCTTCCTGTGCCTCCAGCTGCGAGGATATGCCGGCCTCTTGTGCTTTCAACTTCTCAGCCAGCTGAGATGTCATATATATCTTCTGTTCTTCCAGTTGAGATGATACTTGCGACGACATTTCCGAAATGCGTGCCTCCTGTGCTTCCATCTTGGATGTAACCTGTGTTGACATTTCTGACTTACACGTTTCTTGTGCTTCAATCTTCGATGTTATAAGTGTCTCTTGTGATTCCAGTTGAGATGACACTGTCGAATTTGATCAGATATTGCAGCTAACATCATGTTCAAATCTGTATTCGTAACTGTCTGCGACGTTTCGTTTTTCTCCTCCAATTTTTTTGTCTCATCGCCATCAAGATGAAATACATACTCTTCCACGTTAATTCCTTCTGCATCCATTGCCTCTCGTAGTCGTGCCTGAAGTTCGAGTTTATTGCCGGTTGTATTCAATCCACGGTTCTCCAACTCCTTCTTCAGTTGCTGGATCTTCAATTCACTCCTCTTCGCCATGTCCAAGTTGCATTCAAAATCTTCGGAATTTATTCAACAATTCCTCTTCTGACACCAATTATAATGAGTTTCAGGAAACTCTACTTATTTTACACCTTCTACTAACGTTCGTATCGCTAAATTGTTGAATAAATAACTCCAATATTTTGTATAACAAAATGGTCTTTATTAGACTACTTTAAAAGTACTTCACAATAACACTTATGCTTCGCAACCAATAGCGTGCTTAAATCAAATTCATTACTGACTACTCAGCTTTCGCTGCTTTTATACTTTCTGTTGCCTTGTCCACCCATTTCTCCTAAGGTCTAGTAACTTCGCAAGACTTCATGCTATATGTACATACATTTGTAGTTTATAGCCTCTCACATAGGCATATGCGTGTGTATATGTGAGTACTACTTCGGCTGATGGTGAGTATCTCTCTGTTGCCTTGTATATATGTGGGTAAATGATGATTAATGTGTTTATGTACCAGGAGTGGCAACTTCCTTGATTGTTGTTGTGCCTTTATTTAATAACCTTAGTCATGTGAGTAGCACTTAGTGATACTAATATTCGTCACAACATTAAGGTCCTTTTTGGAATGACGTTATTTAGGTACATGAGTACATATGTGTGTATATGACCAAAGTGTATAAGTCACCATGACCAATCGACCGATATAAAAAATATGTGCAGTAAATTCATAAGTGCATACTTAGCAATATGATATTGTAACGAATTTAATGAAACTCCGCTTACTTTGCACGTTCTACAAACGTTCGAATCGCTAAACTGTCGAATATATAACTTCAATAATGCAAAAAGGGCTTTATTAGACTACTTCGAGAGTACTTCACAATAACTGTTACTTCACAACTAATTGCGAGTTTAAATAAAACTGCTTACTGACTACTCAGCTTGTACTGCTTTTATACTCTCCGCTGCTTAATTCGCATACCCCTACTAAGGTCTAGTAATTTCTCGAATTTCGTGCTTGGTTACCAGCCATATTCAGGTATACTTGTAGTTTGTAACCATATGCGCTTGTAACTGTGAGTACTATTTCGGCTGATGACTGCATGCGTTTGTGCGTATCTCTCCGTTGCCTTGCATGTATGTAAGTAAATGGTGATTGATTTGATGTACAAAAGAGTGGCGGCTTACTTTATTGTTGTTGTGCCTTTATTTACTTAGTATCACATTAGTGATGTCAATTAGCCAATTAAATATAAAGAATAAATTATTTTATTAAATAGTCACCTAATCTAACCTAACTGTGAATTAGTGAATTGCTCCACTTAAAACACTTTTCCATGACTCTCGCTCATGTGAAGAGACAATGAGTATTGCGATAGCTCACGCTCCCGCAGTTTCCCCACATGACCCACTTGTATGTGCAGAATGCATCCCTGCATGCATTCGAATGATTCACCATTCGTCCTTGCGAGCCAAATCTGAATCAGCAAATTGGCAACGAAAACCGAAACCACATTTATAAGTCCTCCTAAACTGCAGCCCATTGTGGGATTTGTTGAATATTTTAGCGATATCAGTAGCCGAATTTGTCTCCAGCCAATCAGCAAAGCCATAATATTGGCTCAACGAGGGCGCACCACATCATCAACAGTCACCTTATCACCCATCCCTAAAAAGCCATCCCAGAGAGTATTTTGGCAAAGTAAAAATATGTCCAGGTGAGTCTCTAAAATTTTTCCATTTTTTCATTCAAACGGCACATTTACCGTTACCGTCAAACGTTTTATATGTACATATATATGAATGCACATCGCCAAGTAAAACCAAAAAGCGTGACCTTTACTTGTTGGTGGTAACTGCAACGGTAATTTAGATGTTTGTGTACGTTAAAATTGCTGCATTTATCGTAATTTAAGTCAACTGTAAGTGATGAGGCAATTGTTGAATATGTTTCAAAAGCTGCGAACATATCTCCTTCATTGATTCGATGCCAAAGATAGGTAAAAAAGGACATTAATATTAATTTTAAACTCGGTATCCCCCTTCCAACTATAACAAACTGCTCGATGCGTCAATTTGGCCATCGGGAGTAAAAATTAAACCATTTCGTTTGTTTTAAAAGAGGTGTGACGCAGAAAGACAATTCATAATTGCTTCTCCATCATTTTGTAGAAAGTCAAGCATTCCCTGTCAAATGTAAATGCTCGTTCTTCCAAGAAGTCGTTGACAATATATTTTAAAAATATATTAGGCATGAAAACTAAAGCCTCTGCTGTATATTCTGCTACCTGATAGTTCTTGAAGAGACGTGGTTAACCAAATACTTCTTTGATAATGAATTCATACAATGTTTTTCGCAAAGATCGCGATAGTGTAAGTACGGGACTCTCCCGAGGAGGAGGAGTACTGGTTGCTGTGAGAAAAGAGCTACAATCCTCAGTGGTTGCTCTTGATAATGCTGAAATTTCCCTTGATCAGTTCATACTGTGTAAGAGGAAAAGAGAGTTTAATTGTTAGTACATCTTATATTCCACCAAATATTCCAGATAGGGTATACGAAGCTCATGTCGATAATGTATTGCATGTTTCTAGGACAAACTTGGAGTCCAAACTCTGTATTTTAGGATACTATAATATAAATAAAATCATCTGGAGTTATCTTTCGGGCGAGAATACTCTCATACCTGCGAATATAAATCAAGCTAATGAAATGTATGTAGTTGATGGTTTTTATAGCTTACAGTTAGAACAAATTAATAATTATGTGAATTCACTTGATAGAATCCCAGATCTCATATTTGTAAGTAATGATCTTAATTATAATTTGATTCGCGCTTTTTTCCCGTTATCTAATACTGACAGACATCATGTACCATTGATCTTGGAACGTAAATTTTATGAGCTTGGACGTTTGGAATACGATAATGATGTTGGCTTCAATTATAGTCGGTGTGATTTTGGTTTGATTATTAACTTAATCTCAAATGTAGATTGCCAGTCTCTTTTCCGTGACTGTGGTCTCACTAGCTGCTTTGAGATATTTAAAAGCGGTATTTTGGAAATGGTTATAAACAATATCCCTCGTTTTCCAGAAAGGTTTTACAAATTGCCATTGTATAATAAGAGTGTGAAGAAACTAAAGAAATCTCCACAATAAATATTATAAACTTTTTAAAAATTCGGGATCCCTTCAGTTCAAGGAAGAATATTCGAAGTATGTGAAAGAATTTAATTGTCTTGATAAATTTCTATATAATCGATATATTCTTAACTTTGAGAATAATATTAAATGGAATCCTAAATCTTTTTGGAACTTTATTCGTTCCAACCGGTCCGTTTCGCTAATTCCATTGTTTGTGTCTTATCAAGACAAGATTTCGTCATCGCCTAGTGAATCTGCTAATTTGTTTGCTGCATTTTTTAAAGCAACTTTGCCACTGATTATTCGTTGATTGAAGATGGAGCCATGTTGAATGAGATAATCTCTTGTTTCAACTTCTCTTCATTAGTTCTTAATATTGACATGATTCTAAGTATTCAGACTATCAAAAATTCAAAGCCCTGTGATTTTGAACAATTCTCATCGTTTTTTCTAAAGCAATGTCTTGGTTCCATTGCTGAACCGTTGTTGCATTTATTCAATTTATCGTTAAGGTCTGGAATTTTATTAGGTGAATGGAAAACTAGTTCTATTCAACCTATTCATAAGAGCGGTAGTAAAAATGATGTTACCAACTATCGTCCAATATCTAAGATTCCGGTTATTTCAAAACTTTTTGAGAAAATGGTGATGAGTAAATTAATCATTGGTTAAGCGTTATATTTGCCCTTTTCAGCATGGTTTCAATCCAGGACGTTCGACAGTTACCAATCTTGCCATTTTTTTTTTTCAAATTGTATCTCGGATTTCAAAGATGGCTGTCAAGTTTACTGCATCTATACAGACATATCCAAAGCTTTAGATAGAGTATCTCACAGAGCTCTATTGGCAAAATTACAAAAACTGGGTTTTCATTCCGCATGGATATGTTCCTATTTATCTGACAGAGTAAATTTTGTCGTCATTGATAATGTAAGGTCATCGCCATACGTAGCAACCTCAGGTGTGTCCCAGGGTAGTACCTAGGTCGGCTTTTTTTATTCTTTTTATAAATGACGTGAATGTTTGTTTCAAGCAATCAAGCAATGCAGTTATCTTCCCTACGCTGATGACTTAAACATCTTTTTCAAAATTAAGAATGAGTCCGATGTTGTCACTATATGTATGACCAAAAAATATAGGAAAAACTGTACCAAAACAAGAGGAGCCTATTCTAACTTCATACGATATTAGTTAATTACCCTCAAGAGAAGTCAGTAACTAGTGATACAACATTCTGGTTCAGAACTAGACCTAGAGTGCTAGATAAGTATTAGTTCGTTAATAGCTAGATTTTCAGTTATAAAATCGACAAAAAACTGCTACCAGCTTCAACGAGCTGCGCTACATAAGTGTGAGTATGCCTAACGTGACCATACGTCCCGATATGGGCTTGACAGTCCTGCTATTAGGCTCTCTGTCCCGCTGCCCCCAGAGAGACCTAAAATGTCCCGCTTTCGCCAACAGAATGTGCAACAGAGAAAAAAATTTACCAGCTTTTCTAGAAATGGTTCACAACGGCAGCCCTGTAATATCAGCTTATTATGTCAAGTTTGTATGCATCCTTTCAGTCGCCGAGAAGAAAAACACGGGAGTAATAAAACAATTAATTTGAAGTTATTCGTGGTTATAACATTCAAAATTACCGAAACATATGTGTACTTTTAATATTACTTTGCAAATTAAGTACCCATTTATAAAACAAGGAAGTGGGATAGCCGATATTACGTGCGAACAATGTTGTACTGATTTTAGTGTCGGACATGGTGGCGCGACCGATATTGAAAAGCTTTTGAGATCTGAAAGACACAAGCTTTCTGATCAAGCTGCCGCTTCAAGCTCAAGAATGCTTAATTAAAAAAAAAACTGATTTCCCAACTTCCAAAGATTTGGATATAGCTGCAGCAGAGGGTGCATGGGCGTACCACACTGTGCAAGAAAACCATAGTTTTCTCTCGAATGATTGTGCCTCTAATTTAATACAAACATGTTTCGAGCAAAAATTTAGATGTGCTCGTACAAAATCACAGGCCATAATTGTAAATGTGTTAGCACCTATGGCATTGGAGGAGTTAAAAGAGTAACTTCAGGATGCCCATTGCATATCTTAATTAACGGTTGCTTCCAACCACGGCTCAATGAAGATATTTTAAAAACGTTTTTCGAAACGCCAAGTTCGGAGTTGTGGTTATATTTTTTTACGCTCAGGCAGCGATTTTCAATCAAACCATTTTGAAAATCGAGGGACAAAAGGTGTCGGCAACATAGTCTGCAAATGAAATTTGTCGTCTTCGAGATAATTTAGCGCTTAAAGAGGACTCGAGTTTTCTTCCTCTGACAGTTCGTAATCTACTAGAAAAACTGAAAGAAAGTGACGTTGCTGTAGATGTGCAGAATGCGAAAAGCGTTGCTGTTGAATTTTATAAGACAAGTAAACAATACTTAGTGCCAGTTCAATGAAGAGTTAGCGGTGTTTGATTGGTCAAATTTGACGAAAGTGCCTTCTTGGGAAGAAGTACAGAATGTTACGGATTTGCTGATTATACAAGATTTTATTAACTGCAACCAAGATACAGCAGTGTTCGGCGAATTTTCGCATTTTCGTGCTAACAATGTCAACTGCAGAATTTTTTCCATAATTATTGAGTATATTCTTTATTTGCCTGGGAGCAACGCACCTGTCAAAATAGGCTTTTCCCTAATTAGTAAAATATGGACTAGTGAAAATACCCAATTAAGTGTCAAAGTTTTAGAAGCTGTTTCGATTACTAATATCAACATCGAAAAATCATGTAATCAGCTCCATTCGTACTTGAAAACAAGGCCCGATATCTTAAAATCGATTTGCTCTGCGCAAAAATATAAAACAACTACATAGACGTAAAAGTAATGCAATAATGGTATAATAACGCGGTACAGCAAATGTAGATCTTTTGTTTGCTAAATGGTTACCGTGATATTTTTAAGAAAGGGGACTTCGTACAGATCATCTATGAGGAACATGCTTATAGTCCAGCACGTCTGAACTTTTTGTATCTTTTTTATGTGAAAATTGTTCTTTCAGAAAAATGGCATGGATACTATTTAACAAATAAAATATCAAAATATGTTGAACTGTGTTAAAATTGCTATTGTACAGTGCAAGTCAACTATTTAGGTACATATATCTATACATAATCTTCATTCTTGAATAAAAATTAATGAAATTCCACAGCATTTTTTATTCCGAAATTGACCCGCCCTGAAGAAAAAAATAAATGGTCACATTAAGTATGCCTCTTTCTCAACACTATTCCACCAGTACGGAACTAGTGAAAAGTTAAAGCAGTGGGGACAATTTCAAATTCGGTATATTATTTTTCTTAGTTATGAGACATATTTTGACTGGTGGGAACCGTTTGTTACGCGGCTGACCGTTTGGGTGGTGAGGAGCGGCGGCAAGCAGGTATGCTTGCGGGCCTAGGCTAGCTCGTCGTCTTGGGCGGGGTGTTGCACCACCGACCTCAGCCGCAGCCACATGAACAAAAAGTGTACGTTACAATTGCTGCATTTATCGTCATTTAAGTCAACTGTAAGTGATGAGGCAATTTTTGAATATGTCTCAAAAGCTGCGAACATATCTCCTTCATTGATTCGATGCCAAAGATAGGTAAAAAACGACATAAATGTTAAGTCTTTAATTAATGTTAATTTTAAACTCGGTATCCCCCTTCCAAATATAACAAACTGCTCGATGCATCAATTTGTCCATCGGGAGTAAAAATTAAGCCATTTCGTTTGTTTTAAAAGAGGTGTGACGCAGAAAGACAATTCATAATTGCTTCTCCATCATTTTGTAACAATTCAAGCATTCCCTGTCAAATGTAAATGCCCGTTCTTCCAAGAAGTCGTTGACAATATATTTTAAAAATATATCAGGCATGAGAACTAAAGCCTCTGTTGTATATTCTGCTACCTGATAGTTCTTGAAGAGACGTGGTTAACCAAATACTTCTTTGATAATGAATTCATACAATGTTTTTCGCAAAGATCGCGATAGTGTAAGTACGGGACTCTCCCGAGGAGGAGGAGTACTGATTGCTGTGAGAAAAGAGCTACAATCCTCAGTGGTTGCTCTTGATAATGCTGAAATTTCCCTTGATCAGGTCATACTGTGTAAGAGGAAAAGAGAGTTTAATTGTTAGTACATCTTATATTCCACCAAATATTCCAGATAGGGTATACGAAGCTAATGTCGATAATGTATTGCATGTTTCTAGGACAAACTTGGAGTCCAAACTCTGTATTTTAGGAGGCTATAATATAAATAAAATCATCTGGAGTTATCTTTCGGGCGAGAATACTCTCATACCTGCGAATATAAATCAAGCTAATGAAATGTATGTAGTTGATGGTTTTTATAGCTTACAGTTAGAACAAATTAATAATTATGTGAATTCACTTGATAGAATCCCAGATCTCATATTTGTAAGTAATGATCTTAATTATAATTTGATTCGCGCTTTTTTCCCGTTATCTAATACTGACAGACATCATGTACCATTGATCTTGGAACGTAAATTTTATGAGCTTGGACGTTTGGAATACGATAATGATGTTGGCTTCAATTATAGTCGGTGTGATTTTGGTTTGATTATTAACTTAATCTCAAATGTAGATTGCCAGTCTCTTTTCCGTGACTGTCGTCTCACTAGCTGCTTTGAGATATTTAAAAGCGGTATTTTGGAAATGGTTATAAACAATATCCCTCGTTTTCCAGAAAGGTTTTACAAATTGCCATTGTATAATAAGAGTGTGAAGAAAATAAAGAAATCTCCACAATAAATATTATAAACTTTTTAAAAATTCGGGATCCCTTCAGTTCAAGGAAGAATATTCGAAGTATGTGAAAGAATTTAATTGTCTTGATCAATTTCTATATAATCGATATATTCTTAACTATGAGAATAATATTAAATGGAATCCTATATCGTTTTGGAACTTTATTCGTTCCAACCAGTCCGTTTCGCTAATTCCATTGTTTGTGTCTTATCAAGACAAGATTTCGTCATCGCCTAGTGAATCTGCTAATTTGTTTGCTGAATTTTTTAAAGCAACTTTGCCACTGATGATTCGTTGATTGAAGATGGGGCCATGTTGAATGGGATAATCTCTTGTTTCAACTTCTCGTCATTAGTTCTTAATATTGACATTATTCTAAGTATTCAGACTATCAAAAATTCAAAGCACTGTGATTTTGAACAATTCTCATCGTTTTTTCTAAAGCAATGTGTTGGTTCCATTGCTGAACCGTTGTTGCATTCATTCAATTTATCGTTAAGGTCTGGAATTTTCTTAGGTGAATGGAAAACTAGTTCTATTCAACCTATTCATAAGAGCGGTAGTAAAAATGATGTTACCAACTATCGTCCAATATCTAAGATTCCGGTTATTTCAAAACTTTTTGAGAAAACGGTGATGAGTAAATTAATCATTGGTTAAGCGTTATATTTGCCCTTTCCAGCATGGTTTCAATCCAGGACGTTCGACAGTTACCAATCTTGCCATTTTTTTTTTTCAAATTGTATCTCGGCTTTCAAAGATGGCTGTCAAGTTGACTGCATCTATACAGACATATCCAAAGCTTTTGATAGAGTATCTCACAGAGCTCTATTGGCAAAATTACAAAAACTGGGTTTTCATTCCGCATGGATATGTTCCTATTTAGCTAACAGAGTAAATTTTGTCGTCATTGATAATGTAAGGTCATCACCATACGTAGCAACCTCAGGTGTGTCCCAGGGTAGTACCTAGGTCCTCTTTTTTTATTCTTTTTATAAATGACGTGAATGTTTGTTTCAAGCAATGCAGTTATCTCCTCTACGCTGATGACTTAAACATCTTTTTCAAAATTAAGAATGAGTCCGATGTTGTCACTATATGTATGACCAAAGAATGTAAGCAAAACTGTACCAAAGCAAGAGGAGCCTATTCTAACTTCATACGATATTAGTTAATTACCCTCGAGAGAAGTCAGTAACTAGTGATACAAAATTGTGGTTCAGAACCAGACCTAGAGTGCTAGATAAGTATTAGTTCGTTAATAGCTAGATTTTCAGTTATAAAATCGACAAAAAACTGCTACCAGCTTCAACGAGCTGCATAAGTATGAGTATGCCTAACGTGACCATACGTCCCGATATGGGCTTGACAGGCCTGCTATGATGCTCTCTGTCCCGCTGTCCCCAGAGAGACCTAAAATGTCCCGCTTTCGCCAACAGAATACGCAACAGAGAAAAAAATCTACCAGCTTTTCTAGAAATGGTTCACAACGGCAGCCCTGTAATATCAGCTGATTATGTCAAGTTTGTATGCATCCTTTCAGTCGCCGAGAAGAAAAACACGGGAGTAATAAAACAATTAATTTGAAGTTATTCGTGGTTATAACATTAAAAATTACCGAAACATAAGTGTACTTTTAATATTACTTTGCAAAGTAAGTACCTATTTATAAAACAAGGAAGTGGGATAGCCGATGTTACGTGCGAACAATGTTGTACTGATTTTAGTGTCGGACATGGTGGCGCGAGCGATTTCGAAAAGCTTTTGAGATCTGAAAGACACACGCTTTCTGATCAAGCTGCCCCTTCAAGCTCAACAATGCTTAATTTTTAAAAAAAACTGATTTCCCAACTTCCAAAGATTTGGATATAGCTGCAGCAGAGGGTGCATGGGCGTACCACACTGTGCAAGAAAATCATAGTTTTCGCTCAAATGATTGTGCCTCTAATTTAATACAAACATGTTTCCAACAAAAATTTAGATGTGCTCGTACAAAATCACAGGCCATAATTGTAAATGTGTTAGCACCTATGGCATTGGAGGAGTTAAAAGAGTAACTTCAGGATACCCATTGCATATCTTAATTAACGGTTGCTTCCAACCACGGCTCAATGAAGATATTTTAAAAACGTTTTTCGAAACGCCTAGTTCGGAGTTGTGGTTATATTTTTTTACGCTCAGGCAGCGATTTTCAATCAAACCATTTTGAAAATCGAGGGACAAAAGGTGTCGGCAACATAGTCTGCAAATGAAATTTGTCGTCTTCGAGATAATTTAGCGCTTAAAGAGGACTCGAGTTTTCTTCCTCTGACAGTTCGTAATCTACTAGAAAAACTGAAAGAAAGTGACGTTGCTGTAGATGTGCAGAATGCGAAAAGCGTTGCTGTTGAATTTTATAAGACAAGTAAACAATACTTAGTGCCAGTTCAATGAAGAGTTAGCGGTGTTTGATTGGTCAAATTTGACGAAAGTGCCTTCTTGGGAAGAAGTACAGAATGTTACGGATTTGCTGATTATACAAGATTTTATTAACTGCAACCAAGATACAGCAGTGTTCGGCGAATTTTCGCATTTTCGTGCTAACAATGTCAACTGCAGAATTTTTTCCATAATTATTGAGTATATTCTTTATTTGCCTGGGAGCAACGCACCTGTCAAAATAGGCTTTTCCCTAATGATTAAAATATGGACTAGTGAAAATACCCAATTAAGTGTCAAAGTTTTAGAAGCTGTTTTGATTACTAATATCAACATCGAAAAATCATGTAATCAGCTCCATTCGTACTTGAAAACAAGGCCCGATATCTTAAAATCGATTTGCTCTGCGCAAAAATATAAAACAACTACATAGACGTAAAAGTAATGCAATAATGGAATAATAACGCAGTACAGCAAATGTAGATCTTTTGTTTGCTAAATGGTTACCGTGATATTTTTAAGAAAGGGGACTTCGTACAGATCATCTATGAGGAACATGCTTATAGTCCAGCACGCCTGAACTTTTTGTATCTTTTTTATGCGAAAATTGTTCTTTCAGAAAAATGGCATGGATACTATTTAACAAATAAAATATCAAAATATGTTGAACTGTGTTAAAATTGCTATTGTACAGTGCAAGTCAACTATTTAGGTACATATATCTATACATAATCTTCATTGTTGAATAAAAATTAATGAAATTCCACAGCATTTTTTATTCCGAAATTGACCCGCCCTGAAGAAAAAAATAAATGGTCACATTAAGTATGCCTCTTTCTCAACACTATTCAACCAGTACGGAACTAGTGAAAAGTTAAAGCAGTGGGGACAATTTCAAATTCGGTATATTATTTTTCTTAGTTATGAGACATATTTTGACTGGGGGGAACCGTTTGTTACGCGGCTGACCGTTTGGGTGGTGAGGAGCGGCGGCAAGCAGGTATGCTTGCGGGCCTAGGCTAGCTCGTCGTCTTGGGCGGGGTGTTGCACCACCGACCTCAGCCGCAGCCACATGAACAAAAAGTGTACGTTACAATTGCTGCATTTATCGTCATTTAAGTCAACTGTAAGTGATGAGGCAATTTTTGAATATGTCTCAAAAGCTGCGAACATATCTCCTTCATTGATTCGATGCCAAAGATAGGTAAAAAACGACATAAATGTTAAGTCTTTAATTAATGTTAATTTTAAACTCGGTATCCCCCTTCCAAATATAACAAACTGCTCGATGCATCAATTTGTCCATCGGGAGTAAAAATTAAGCCATTTCGTTTGTTTTAAAAGAGGTGTGACGCAGAAAGACAATTCATAATTGCTTCTCCATCATTTTGTAACAATTCAAGCATTCCCTGTCAAATGTAAATGCCCGTTCTTCCAAGAAGTCGTTGACAATATATTTTAAAAATATATCAGGCATGAGAACTAAAGCCTCTGCTGTATATTCTGCTACCTGATAGTTCTTGAAGAGACGTGGTTAACCAAATACTTCTTTGATAATGAATTCATACAATGTTTTTCGCAAAGATCGCGATAGTGTAAGTACGGGACTCTCCCGAGGAGGAGGAGTACTGATTGCTGTGAGAAAAGAGCTACAATCCTCAGTGGTTGCTCTTGATAATGCTGAAATTTCCCTTGATCAGGTCATACTGTGTAAGATGAAAAGAGAGTTTAATTGTTAGTACATCTTATATTCCACCAAATATTCCAGATAGGGTATACGAAGCTAATGTCGATAATGTATTGCATGTTTCTAGGACAAACTTGGAGTCCAAACTCTGTATTTTAGGATGCTATAATATAAATAAAATCATCTGGAGTTATCTTTCGGGCGAAAATACTCTCATACCTGCGAATATAAATCAAGCTAATGAAATGTATGTAGTTGATGGTTTTTATAGCTTACAGTTAGAACAAATTAATAATTATGTGAATTCACTTGATAGAATCCCAGATCTCATATTTGTAAGTAATGATCTTAATTATAATTTGATTCGCGCTTTTTTCCCGTTATCTAATACTGACAGACATCATGTACCATTGATCTTGGAACGTAAATTTTATGAGCTTGGACGTTTGGAATACGATAATGATGTTGGCTTCAATTATAGTCGGTGTGATTTTGGTTTGATTATTAACTTAATCTCAAATGTAGATTGCCAGTCTCTTTTCCGTGACTGTCGTCTCACTAGCTGCTTTGAGATATTTAAAAGCGGTATTTTGGAAATGGTTATAAACAATATCCCTCGTTTTCCAGAAAGGTTTTACAAATTGCCATTGTATAATAAGAGTGTGAAGAAAATTAAGAAATCTCCACAATAAATATTATAAACTTTTTAAAAATTCGGGATCCCTTCAGTTCAAGGAAGAATATTCGAAGTATGTGAAAGAATTTAATTGTCCTGATAAATTTCTATATAATCGATATATTCTTAACTATGAGAATAATTTTAAATGGAATCCTAAATCGTTTTGGAACTTTATTCGTTCCAACCAGTCCGTTTCGCTAATTCCATTGTTTGTGTCTTATCAAGACAAGATTTCGTCATCGCCTAGTGAATCTGTTAATTTGTTTGCTGAATTTTTTAAAGCAACTTTGCCACTGATGATTCGTTGATTGAAGATGGGGCCATGTTGAATGGGATAATCTCTTGTTTCAACTTCTCTTCATTAGTTCTTAATATTGACATTATTCTAAGTATTCAGACTATCAAAAATTCAAAGCACTGTGATTTTGAACAATTCTCATCGTTTTTTCTAAAGCAATGTGTTGGTTCCATTGCTGAACCGTTGTTGCATTCATTCAATTTATCGTTAAGGTCTGGAATTTTCTTAGGTGAATGGAAAACTAGTTCTATTCAACCTATTCATAAGAGCGGTAGTAAAAATGATGTTACCAACTATCGTCCAATATCTAAGATTCCGGTTATTTCAAAACTTTTTGAGAAAACGGTGATGAGTAAATTAATGATTGGTTAAGCGTTATATTTGCCCTTTCCAGCATGGTTTCAATCCAGGACGTTCGACAGTTACCAATCTTGCCATTTTTTTTTTTCAAATTGGATCTCGGCTTTCAAAGATGGCTGTCAAGTTGACTGCATCTATACAGACATATCCAAAGCTTTTGATAGAGTATCTCACAGAGCTCTATTGGCAAAATTACAAAAACTGGGTTTTCATTCCGCATGGATATGTTCCTATTTAGCTAACAGAGTAAATTTTGTCGTCATTGATAATGTAAGGTCATCACCATACGTAGCAACCTCAGGTGTGTCCCAGGGTAGTACCTAGGTCCTCTTTTTTTATTCTTTTTATAAATGACGTGAATGTTTGTTTCAAGCAATGCAGTTATCTCCTCTACGCTGATGACTTAAACATCTTTTTCAAAATTAAGAATGAGTCCGATGTTGTCACTATATGTATGACCAAAGAATGTAAGTAAAACTGTACCAAAGCAAGAGGAGCCTATTCTAACTTCATACGATATTAGTTAATTACCCTCGAGAGAAGTCAGTAACTAGTGATACAAAATTGTGGTTCAGAACCAGACCTAGAGTGCTAGATAAGTATTAGTTCGTTAATAGCTAGATTTTCAGTTATAAAATCGACAAAAAACTGCTACCAGCTTCAACGAGCTGCGCTACATAAGTATGAGTATGCCTAACGTGACCATACGTCCCGATATGGGCTTGACAGGCCTGCTATGATGCTCTCTGTCCCGCTGTCCCCAGAGAGACCTAAAATGTCCCGCTTTCGCCAACAGAATACGCAACAGAGAAAAAAATCTACCAGCTTTTCTAGAAATGGTTCACAACGGCAGCCCTGTAATATCAGCTGATTATGTCAAGTTTGTATGCATCCTTTCAGTCGCCGAGAAGAAAAACACGGGAGTAATAAAACAATTAATTTGAAGTTATTCGTGGTTATAACATTAAAAATTACCGAAACATAAGTGTACTTTTAATATTACTTTGCAAATTAAGTACCCATTTATAAAACAAGGAAGTGGGATAGCCGATGTTACGTGCGAACAATGTTGTACTGATTTTAGTGTCGGACATGGTGGCGCGAGCGATTTCGAAAAGCTTTTGAGATCTGAAAGACACACGCTTTCTGATCAAGCTGCCCCTTCAAGCTCAACAATGCTTAATTTAAAAAAAAAACTGATTTCCCAACTTCCAAAGATTTGGATATAGCTGCAGCAGAGGGTGCATGGGCGTACCACACTGTGCAAGAAAATCATAGTTTTCGCTCGAATGATTGTGCCTCTAATTTAATACAAACATGTTTCGAACAAAAATTTAGATGTGCTCGTACAAAATCACAGGCCATAATTGTAAATGTGTTAGCACCTATGGCATTGGAGGAGTTAAAAGAGCAACTTCAGGATGCCCACTGCATATCTTTATTAACGGTTGCTTCCAACCACGGCTCAATGAAGATATTTTAAAAACGTTTTTCGAAACGCCAAGTTCGGAGTTGTGGTTATATTTTTTTTACGCTCAGGCAGCGATTTACAATCAAGCCATTTTGAAAATCGAGGGACAAAAGGTGTCGGCAACATAGTCTGCAAATGAAATTTATCGTCTTCGAGATAATTTAGCGCTTAAAGAAGACTCGATTTTTCTTCCTCTGACAGTTCGTAATCTACTAGAAAAACTGAAAGAAAGTGACGTTGCTGTAGATGTGCAGAATGCGAAAAGCGTTGCTGTTGAATTTTATAAGACAAGTAAACAATACTTAGTGCCAGTTCAATGAAGAGTTAGCGGCGTTTGATTGGTCAAATTTGACGAAAGTGCCTTCTTGGGAAGAAGTACAGAATGTTACGAATTTGCTGATTATACAAGATTTTATTAACTGCAACCAAGATATAGCAGTGTTCGACGAATTTTCGCATTTTCGTGCTAACAATGTCAACTGCAGAAATTTTTCCATAATTATTGAGTATATTCTTTATTTGCCTGGGAGCAACGCACCTGTCGAAAGAGGCTTTTCCCTAATGAGTAAAATATGGACTAGTGAAAATACACAATTAAGTGTCAAAGTTTTAGATGCTGTTTTGATTACTAATATCAACATCGAAAAATCAAGTAATCAGCGCCATTCGTACTTGAAAACAAGGCCCGATATCTTAAAATCGATTTGCTCTGCTCACAAATATAAAACAACTACACAGACGTAAAATTAATGCAATAATGGAATAATAACGCAGTACTGCAAATGTAGATCTTTTGTTTGCTAAATGGTTACCGTGGTATTTTTAAGAAAGGGGACTTCGTACAGATCATCTATGAGGAACATGCTTATAGTCCAGCTCGCCTGAACTTTTTGTATCTTTTTTATGCGAAAATTGTTCTTTCAGAAAAATAGCATGGATACTATTTAACAAATAAAATATCAAAATACATATGTTGAACTGTGTTAAAATTGCTATTGTACAGTGCAAGTCAACTATTTATGTACATATATCTATACATAATCTTCATTTTTGAATAAAAATTAATGAAATTCCACAGCATTTTTTATTCAGAAATTGACCCGCCCTGAAGAAAAAATAAATGGTCACATTAAGTATGCCTCTTTCTCAACACTATTCCACCAGTACGGAACTAGTGAAAAGTTAAAGCAGTGGGGACAATTTCAAATTCGGTATATTATTTTTCTTAGTTGTGAGACATATTTTGACTGGGGGGAACCGTTTGTTACGTGGCTGACCGTTTGGGTGGTGAGGAGCGGCGGCAAGCAGGTATGCTTGCGGGCCCAGGCTAGCTCGTCGTCTTGGGCGGGGTGTTGCACCACCGACCTCAGCCGCAGCCACGTGAACAAAAAGTGTGCGTTACAATTGCTGCATTTATCGTCATTTAAGTCAACGGTAAGTGATGAGGCAATTGTTGAGTATGTCTCAAAAGCTGCGAACATATCTCCTTCATTGATTCGATGCCATAGATAGGTAAAAAAGGACATAAATGTTAAGTCTTTAATTAATGTTAATTTTAAACTCGGTATTCCCCTTCCAACTATAACAAACTGTTCGATGCGTCAATTTGGCCATCGGGAGTAAAAATTAAGCCATTTCGTTTGTTTTAAAAGAGGTGTGACACAGAAAGACAATTAATAATTGCTTCTCCATCATTTTGTAACAAGTCAAATGTAAATGCTCGTTCTTCCAAGAAGTCGTTGACAATGTATTTTAAAAATATATCAGGCATGAGAACTAAAGCATCTGCTGTATATTCTGCTACCTGATAGTTCTTGAAGAGACGTGGTTAACCAAATACTTCTTTGATAATGAATTCATACAATGTTTTTCGCAAAGATGGCGATAGTGTAAGTACGGGACTCTCCCGAGTAGGAGGAGTACTGATTGCTGTGAGAAAAGAGCTACAATCCTCAGTGGTTGCTCTTGATAATGCTGATATTTCCCTTGATCAGGTCATACTGTGTAAGAGGAAAAGAGAGTTTAATTGTTAGTACATCTTATATTCCACCAAATATTCCAGATAGGGTATACGAAGCTAATGTCGATAATGTATTGCATGTTTCTAGGACAAACTTGGAGTCCAAACTCTGTATTTTAGGATACTATAATATAAATAAAGTCATCTGGAATTATCTTTCGGGCAAGAATACTCTCATACCTGCTAATATAAATCAAGCTAATGAAATGTATGTAGTTGATGGTTTTTATAGCTTTCAGTTAGAACAAATTAATAATTATGTGAATTCACTTGATAGAATCCCAGATCTCATATTTGTAAGTAATGATCTTAATTATAATTTGATTCGCGCTTTTTTCCCGTTATCTAATACTGACAAACATCATGTACCATTGATCTTGGAACTTAAATTTTATGAGCTTGGATGTTTGGAATACGATAATGATGTTGGCTTCAATTATAGTCGGTGTGATTTTGGTTGGATTATTAACTTAATCTCAAATCTAGATTGCCAGTCTCTTTTCCGTGACTGTAGTCTCGCTAGCTGCTTTGAGATATTTAAAAGCGGTATTTTGGAAATAGTTATACACAATATCCCTCGTTTTCCGGCAAGGTTTTACAAATTGCCATTGTATAATAGGATAGGATCGGTTACGTGGTAGCTGCCCTGATAAGGGTAGCTCACTTGGACAACCCGAAGGTCCGTTGTGATACCACATACACCAAAAATAACGGTGACTTAGATCTAGCTACTTAGAGAATCGTTGGGTAGCAACGATAAAGCTCCGAATGATACCGATCTCAACTTTGGATATATCCTCGGGAGATCCAAGTGAGTCGCGACCGAAGTACTTTCGCCTAGTTCTGGCAAAAGCTGGACAATCAAGCATAAAGTGATTTGGTGATTCCACCTCATCATCCTCCATACAGCTGCAGCAGGATGGAGTTTCCAGTATATTGAGACGTACCGCATGGATACCCATGGGACAGTGCCCTGTCAAAACCCCAATGACCATTGATAGGTGAGCCTTAGTGAACCCAATTATTTCAGCAGACCTCCTGCCATCCACTTTTGGCCAGAAAGATCTTGCTACCCTGCAAGACGTGGTATCCGCCCAACGTTTGCTGAGCTGATTCGAGGCCCAGCTATGGAGGAGCAATCCACAGGTGGCCAGCGGGATCCCGAAATCCCTACAGCCATCTTCATCCGGTTCAGTTGTACCGATGCGGGCTAAGAGATCCGCTTGACAGTTACCCGGGATATCACTATAGCCCGGGACCAAGATAATCTTAATTGTAAAATAATTCGATGCAATCGCAAGCGAGGTCAGGCACTCCCAGACCACCCTCGATCGCACTGTAGTTGAGCTCAAGGCCTTGATAGCCGCTTGGCTATCAGAGTAGATGTTAAGTTCCCTAACCGTGGTAGCACTGGATAGCATTCCATCCACCGCATCCTTAATCGCAGCAATTTCCGCTTGGAATACACTGCAGTGATCAGCCAACTTAAACTTGCGGCTTAAATTTAGCTCTTGACAAAAGGCCCCCCACCAACCTTTCCATCCAGCTTTGCCCATTCGTGAACAAGTTAACCGGTCCCATGGCCCAGATAATTCCTCTTCCCCAATCCTCTCTCTCTGGAATAACTGGGGTGAAGGTTGTATAGGGAGCAGTTATCGGCATACAGTAGTCCGTTCTGTCCGGGATGAAGTCGAAACTGGTAAGAAGGCTAGAGTGTCCGCGGTCAGAAAGTCTATATCCCATATCACGAAGCCTGACCAACGACCTTGCCGCGGCCGCCTTTCCCGCAATATCTTCTGGCTATATGTTCAGCATGACGTTCAGTGCCAAGGCAGGTGTTGTTCTGAGAGCGCCATTGATACCGATCAGCGCCGTCCGTTGCACTGACACTAACATTTTGGAGGTGCTCGCCGTGTCCAGTGCTTTCCACCAGACTAGCACCCCATATAGCAGAATCGGTTTGACCACCATCTCATAAAGCCCGTGTACTATTCTTGGCGAGAGTCCCCATCTCTTCCCGATAGCTCCTCTGCAGCAGTACAAGGTAATGGCGGCCTTCCTGGCCCGATTTTCCACATTGGGTCTCCAGGACAGTTTCTTGTCCAAAACAATCCCAAAATATTTAACCCTAGCAGAAAGTACCAACGGTACCCCTGCAATCGAGGGAGTTCTGAAATCGGGCATCTTATATCTCCTTGTGAAAAGGACCAATTCCGGTTTTCCCGGGTTGACCGCCAATCCACATGATTCAGCCCACCTAGCCACAGTATCCAGGTAGCCCTGCAGAACATCGCGCAGGGTGCCCAGAAATTTGCCTCTGACTAGGATAGCGAGGTCATCTGCATAGGCAACCACCCGACAACTATTGGCTGTCAGCTCCACAAGAAGCTCGTTGACTACCACAACCCAGAGGAGAGGAGATAGGACACCCCCCTGTGGCGTGCCCCTGCACACCTTCCGCCTAATTATGGCCCCTCCCCACTCCGCTGCGACAATTCTGCCGCATAGAAGTTTGCTAATAAATTCAACCAGAGCCGCATCGACTCCTAAACCCACCAGAGCTCTTTCGATTGCCCCCGGTAAGACATTGTTAAAAGCTCCCTCGATGTCTAGAAAGGCATCCAGAGCATACTCTTTGTGTTCTAGGGATCCCTCTATTTGCTTTACATTCGAATGTAGAGCCGTTTCCGTCGATCTGCCCTTGCAGTACGCATGCTGTGAAGCCGACAGTAACCCCCGAGATATCCTTTCCCGTAGGTACAGGTCAATCAACCGCTCAAACGTCTTAAGAAGAAACGACGAGAGACTAATTGGCCTGAAATCCTTAGGTGATACATGAGAGCTTCTGCCGGCCTTCGGAATGAAAATAACCCTAACCGTGTGCCAAGACTTCGGGATATAGTTAAGCCTGAGGCAGTTAGTATAAAGACCTTTGAAGCTGCGCAGGAATGAGTCCATCCGGGCCCGGAGACTTATAGGGCTTGAACGACCCTATAGCCCATGTTATTTGACTTTCCCGTATTGGAATGGTTAGAACAAATTAATAATTATGTGAATTCACTTGATAGAATCCCATATCTCATATTTGTAAGTAATGATCTTAATTATAATTTGATTCGCGCTTTTTTCCCGTTATCTAATACTGACAAACATCATGTACCATTGATCGTGGAACTTAAATTTTATGAGCTTGGACATTTGGAATACGATAATGATGTTGGCTTCAATTATAGTCGGTGTGATTTTGGTTTGATTATTAACTTAATCTCAAATCTGGATTGCCAGTCTCTTTTCCGTGACTGTGGTCTCACTAGCTGCTTTGAGATATTTAAAAGCGGTATTTTGGAAATAGTTATAAAAAATATCCCTCGTTTTCCAGCAAGGTTTTACAAATTGCCATTGTATAATAAGAGTGTGAAGAAACTAAAGAAATCTCCACAATAAATATTATAAACTTTTTAAAAATTCGGGATGCCTTCAGTTCAAGCAAGAATATTTGAAGTATGTGAAAGAATTTAATAGTCTTGATAAATTTCTATATAATCGATATATTCTTAACTTTGAGAATAATATTAAATAGAATCCTAAATCGTTTTGGAACTTTATTCGTTCCAACCAGTGCGTTTCGCTAATTCCATTATTTGTGTCTTATCAAGACAAGATTTCGCCATCGCCTAGTGAATCTGCTAATTTGTTTGCTGAATTTTTTAAAGCAACTTTGCCACTGATGATTCGTTCATTGAAGATGGAGCCATGTTGAATGGGATAATCTCTTGTTTCTACTTCTCATCATTAGTTCTTAATATTGACATTATTCTAAGTATTCAGACTATCAAAAATTCAAAGCACTGTGATTTTGAACAATTCTCATCGTTTTTTCTAAAGCAATGTGTTGGTTCCATTGCTGAACGTTGTTGCATTTATTCAATTTATCGTTAAGGTCTGGAATTTTCTTAGGTGAATGGAAAACTAGTTCTATTCAACCTATTCATAAGAGCGGTAGTAAAAATGATGTTACCAACTATCGTCCAATATCTAAGATTCCGGTTATTTCAAAACATTTGAGAAAACGGTGGTGAGTAAATTAATTATTGGTTAAGCGTTATATTTGCCCTTTTCAGCATGGTTTCAATCCAGGACGTTCGACAGTTACCAATCTTGCCATTTTTTTTTCAAATTGTATCTCGGCTTTCAAAGATGGCTGTCAAGTTGACTGCATCTATACAGACATATTCAAAGCTTTGATAGAGTATCTCACAGAGCTCTATTGGCAAAATTACAAAACTGGGTTTTCATTCCGCATGGATATGTTCCTATTTATCTAACAGAGTAAATTTTGTCGTCATTGATAATGTAAGGGCATCGCCATACGTAGCAATCTCAGGTGTGTCCCAGGGTAGTACCTAGGTCCTCTTTTTTATTCTTTTTATAAATGACGTGAATGTTTGTTTCAAGCAATGCAGTTATCTCCCCTACGCTGATGACTTAAACATCTTTTTCAAAATTAAGAATGAGTCCGATGTCGTCACAATATGTATGACCAAAGAATGTAAGCAAAACTGTACCAAAACAAGAGGAGCCTATTCTAACTTCATACGATATTAGTTAATTACCCTCAAGAGAAGTCAGTAACTAGTGATACAAAATTGTGGTTCGGAACTAGACCTAGAGTGCTAGATAAGTATTAGTTCGTTAATAGCTAGATTTTCAGTTATAAAATCGACAAAAAACTGCTACCAGCTTCAACGGGCTGCGCTACATAAGTATGAGTATGCCTAACGTGACCATACGTCCCGATATGGGCTTGACAGTCCTGCTATGAGTCTCTCTGTCCCGCTGTCCCCAGAGAGACCTAAAATGTCCCGCTTTCGCCAACAGAATACGCAACAGAGAAAAAAAATCTACCAGCTTTTCTAGAAATGGTTCACAACGGCAGCCCTGTAATATCAGCTGTTTATGTCAAGTTTGTATGCATCCTTTCAGTCGCCGAGAAGAAAAACACGGGAGTAATAAAACAATTAATTTGAAGTTATTCGTGGTTATAACCATAGTGTACAAGTACAAGTGTGTTGACTTATCTGTCAAGCATTCTGACAGGCACTCGCTGGATTCGGAATGACAGCGAATTCAAAATGGATACCATTACCGAGTGCGCCGAATGATTGAAAAATTGAAAAAGTCGATACGATTGGTAGTCAAAAATGTTGTCGTTGAGACCAAAAATGCGACTCTAGACCTGAGATTTCCATCAGGTGAGCGAGGCTGTTTGTAGTTTTGACGTTTATCGCTTAGTGAACACACTTGGTATAGGTACACTATGGTTATAACATTAAAAATTACCGAAACATATGTGTACTTTTAATATTACTTTGCAAAGTAAGTACCCATTTATAAAACAAGGAAGTGGGATAGCCGATGTTACGTGCGAACAGTGTTGTACTGAATTTAGTGTCGGACATGGTGGCGCGAGCGATATTGAAAAGCTTTTGAGATCTGAAAGACACCAGCTTTCTGATCAAGCTGCCGCTTCAAGCTCAACAATGCTTAATTTTTTTAAAAAAAAACTGATTTCCCAACTTCCAAATATTTGGATATAGCTGCAGCAGAGGGTGCATGGGCGTACCACACTGTGCAAGAAAACCATAGTTTTCGCTCGAATGATTGTGCCTCTAATTTAATACAAACATGTTTCGAACAAAAATTTAGATGTGGTCGTACAAAATCACAGGCCATAATTGTAAATGTGTTAGCACCTATGGCATTGGAGGAGTTAAAAGAGCAACTTCAGGATGCCCACTGCATATCTTTATTAACGGTTGCTTCCAACCACGGCTCAATGAAGATATTTTAAAAACGTTTTTCGAAACGCCAAGTTCGGAGTTGTGGTTATATTTTTTTTACGCTCAGGCAGCGATTTTCAATCAAGCCATTTTGAAAATCGAGGGACAAAAGGTGTCGGCAACATAGTCTGCAAATGAAATTTATCGTCTTCGAGATAATTTAGCGCTTAAAGAAGACTCGATTTTTCTTCCTCTGACAGTTCGTAATCTACTAGAAAAACTAAAAGAAAGTGACGTTGCTGTAGATGTGCAGAATGCGAAAAGCGTTGCTGTTGAATTTTATAAAACAAGTCAACAATACTTAGTGCCAGTTCTATGAAGAGTTAGCGGCGTTTGATTGGTCAAATTTGACGAAAGTGCCTTCTTGGGAAGAAGTACAGAATGTTACGGATTTGCTGATTATACAAGATTTTATTAACTGCAACCAAGATATAGCAGTGTTCGACGAATTTTCGCACTTTGGTGCTAACAATGTCAACTGCAGAAATTTTTCCATAATTATTGAGTATATTCTTTATTTGCCTGGGAGCAACGCACCTGTCGAAAGAGGCTTTTCCCTAATTAGTAAAATATGGACTAGTGAAAATACCCAATTAAGTGTCAAAGTTTTAGAAGCTGTTTTGATTACTAATATCAACATCGAAAAATCATGTAATCAGCTCCATTCGTACTTGAAAACAAGGCCCGATATCTTAAAATCGATTTGCTCTGCTCACAAATATAAAACAACTACATAGACGTAAAAGTAATGCAATAATGGAATAATAACGCAGTACAGCAAATGTAGATCTTTTGTTTGCTAAATGGTTACCGTGGTATTTTTAAGAAAGGGGACTACGTACAGATCATCTATGAGGAGCATGCTTATAGTCCAGCACGCCTGTACTTTTTGTATATTTTTTATGCGAAAATTGTTCTTTCAGAAAAATAGCATGGATACTATTTAACAAATAAAATATCAAAATATGTTGAACTGTGTTAAAATTGCTATTGTACAGTGCAAGTCAACTATTTATGTACATATATCTATACATAATCTTCATTTTTGAATAAAAATTAATGAAATTCCACAGCATTTTTTATTCAGAAATTGACCCGCCCTGAAGAAAAAAATAAATGGTCACATTAAGTATGCCTCTTTCTCAACACTATTCCACCAGTACGGAACTAGTGAAAAGTTAAAGCTGTGGGGACAATTTCAAATTCGGTATATTATTTTTCTTAGTTATGAGACATTTTTTGACTGGGGGGAACGGTTTTTTACGTGGCTGACCGTTTGGGTGGTGAGGAGCGCCGGCAAGCAGGTATGCTTGCGGGCCCAGGCTAGCTCGTCCTCTTGGGCGGGGTGTTGCACCACCGACCTCAGCCGCAGCCACATGAAAAAAAGGGTTCATACCTGCATGTGTATTGAAGGGAAAGAAAAAGCAGAAAAAGATAGAAATAGACGTGAGGGGCAAAGTTAGAAGGGGGAAACATAATGGGAAGGAAAAGATGAAGGCCTGTCTTGTCAGGTGGAATCTGCGCTCCCTCTGCAGTGCAACTTGCACCGAACCGTGGGCACTGTGCTGACTCCTATCTACTTACAGCGCCCCCAAACCTGACACTAGTCTGTCCGTCCGTCAATTAGTCATTTCCCAATCACTCAACTTTGCCTTACCTTGCCAAGCACAAGCGCAGCACCTACACCAAATATTGTCAACCTAGCCCTGCTTAATGAATATATTCAAATTTCATCCAAACATAATTTGTATAATTTATTTACAAAGTTCTTGGTTTACGAATTAGCAACTAACACCCTACTACTAGTTCAATGATTTGTAAAAAAAACTTTAAACTCAAAGTTTAATACAAAATAATTTGAGAAGGATTTCAAAAGGCTTAACTACTAGGAACAACTTCTAAAGTTTATATTTACTCAAAATAAAATAAAAAAAATTGACCCGCCCTGAAGAAAAAAATAAATGGTCACATTAAGTATGCCTCTTTCTCAACACTATTCCACCACTACGGAACTAGTGAAAAGTTAAAGCAGTGGGGACAATTTCAAATTCGGTATATTATTTTTCTTAGTTATGAGACATTTTTTGACTGGGGGGAACGGTTTGTTACGTGGCTGACCGTATGGGTGGTGAGGAGCGCCGGCAAGCAGGTATGCTTGCGGGCCCAGGCTAGCTCGTCCTCTTGGGCGGGGTGTTGCACCACCGACCTCAGCCGCAGCCACATGAAAAAAAGGGTTCATACCTGCATGTGTATTGAAGGGAAAGAAAAAGCAGAAAAAGATAGAAATAGACGTGAGGGGCAAAGTTAGAAGGGGGAAACATAATGGGAAGGAAAAGATGAAGGCCTGTCTTGTCAGGTGGAATCTGCTCTCCCTCTGCAGTGCAACTTGCACCGAACCGTGGGCACTGTGCTGACTCCTATCTACTTACAGCGCCCCCAAACCTGACACTAGTCTGTCCGTCCGTCAATTAGTCATTAACCTATCACTCACCTTTGCCTTACCTTGCCAAGCACAAGCGCAGCACCTACACCAAATATTGTCAACCTAGCCCTGCTTAATGAATATATTCAAATTTCATCCAAACATAATTTGTATAATTTATTTACAAAGTTCTTGGTTTACGAATTAGCAACTAACACCCTACTACTAGTTCAATGATTTGTAAAAAAAACTTTAAACTCAAAGTTTAATACAAAATAATTTGACAAGGATTTCAAAAGGCTTAACTACTAGGAACAACTTCTAAAGTTTATATTTACTCAAAATAAAATTAAAAAAATGCTCAAATTTAATGCTAAACTTTATTGCTAATTAGCATTGCAAATTCCAATTCAATCAATTTCTAATTCAATTCAATACAAAATACTTACGACTAATATACAAAGGGTCTGAACTCAAATAAAAAATTTAACTTTTGGGGAGGGTGCAATATAATTAATAGGAGCTAATTCTAAATCCTAAAGATACAAATTCAAACAAAATAAAATAAGAGCGCGAACAAAAAAAATCAAGAACCATAATCCCTGACCTACCGTAACCGCTCAAGTAAACATAAGATCAATTATGTACAAAGCAAAAGTAGGTCATCAAAATAAAAGAATTTATGTGCATATGAAAACAAAAGGTATGCATGTAAGTTAAAATGTAAGTTTGTGACGTTTTTCATGCATGTACATATGTTCGTTGCAATCTGTTTTTATTTTTCTGCTTTGCTAATTCCTGTTCTATTTTTGCAAGAGCAGGAATCTGTGCTAACACATGTACATACAACTAAACAGGTGTATTTTGATAAATTTTAATGTTTCACTCAAAACACTCACCAAGTTACTCTTCTTATCCAACGAAGTCGCTGCAGTTAAGTAGCTGAAACAAAAAACCCAAACATACATATATACATATGACCACGCTCAAACACTGATCAAGATCGATCGCACACGATCTTGGCTAATGAGCGTATAGATAGTAATAAATTTATAGTCGTGATGACAATATAAAAAAAACGTGGGTAAAAGAGAACCTCGTAAAAAAATAAATATGCAAAAAATGTAACAATTTTATGTGGGTGCTTATAAGCAAATCCCCAATGCTCGTGCCGGAAGGATAAGGGTAAGTTTGCCGGAAGGGTCCTGGCTAATATATATAAGTGTGATTTGTGCCCGCATAAAAGGAAAGAAAGTTCAAAATTCCATAATTTCGAGTTAGCCGCGGTCTAATCGAAATGGCACATAAAAAACGCATGTGCGGAAGTGCGGCTATAGGCAGAGCACAACGATAAAGATCGGTGTACTTTAAATATAGTAACTATACACAAAAGAAACGCAAAGAATCAAAAATAAAAGAATCCAAATAAATGTCAAAAGATAGGAAAATTGCAAAAGAAAAAGTAATCAAAGAAATTAAAAAAAAGAGCAGAGTGAAATAAAAAAATTTATAAAAAACAAGTAAGGAAGGCTAAGTTCGGGTGTAACCGAACATTACATACTCACTTGAGAGCTATGGAGACAAAATAAGGAAAATCACCAAGTAGGAAAATGAACCTAGGGTAACCCTGGAATGTGGTTGTATGACATGTGTATCAAATGGAAGGTATTAAAGAGTATTTTAAGAGAGATTAGGCCATAGTTCTATGGATGGACGCCATTTAGGGATATCGCCATAAAGGTGGACCAGGGCTGACTCTAGAATGTTTGTACGATATGGGTATCAAACGAAAAGTGTTACTGAGCATTTTAAGAGGGAGTGGGCATTAGGTCTATAGGTGGACACCTTTTCGAAATGTCGCCATTAGGGTGGGCCAGGGGTGACTCTAGAATGTGTTTGTATGATATGGGTATCAAATGAAAGATGGTAATGAGTATTTTAAAAGGGAGTAATTCTTAGTTCTATAGGTGGACGCCTTTTCGAGATATCGCCATAAAGGTGGACCAAGGGTGACTCTAGAATGTTTGTACGATATGGGTATCAAACGAAAGGTGTTACTGAGCATTTTAAGAGGGAGTGGGCATGAGGTCTATAGGTGGACGCCTTTTCGAGATATCGTCATTAGGGTGGGCCAGGGGTGACTCTAGAATGTGTTTGTACGATATGGGTATCAAACGAAAGGTGTTACTGAGCATTTTAAGAGGGAGTGGGCATTAGGTCTATAGGTGGACGCCTTTTCGAGATATCGCCATTAGGGTGGGCCAGGAGTGACTCTAGAATGTTTGTACGATATGGGTATCAAACGAAAGGTGTTACTGAGCATTTTAAGAGGGAGTGGGCATTAGGTCTATAGGTGGAAGCCTTTTCGAGATATCGCCATTTGGGGTGGGCCAGGGGTGACTCTAGAATGTGTTTGTATGATATGGGTATCAAATGAAAGGTGGTAGTGAGTATTTTAATAGGGAGTAATCCTTAGTTCTATAGGTGGACGCCTTTTCGAGATATCGCCATTAGGGTGGGCCAGGGTGACTCTAGAATGTGTTTGTACGATATGGGTATCAAATGAAAGGTGGTAATGAGTATTTTAAAAGGGATTAATCCTTAGTTCTATAGGTGGACGCCTTTTAGAGATATCGCCATAAAGGTGGACCAAGGGTGACTCTAGAATGTTTGGACGATATGGGTATCAAAAGAAAGGTGTTACTGAGCATTTTAAGAGGGAGTGGGCATTAGGTCTATAGGTGGACGCCTTTTCGAGATATCGCCATTAGGGTGGGCCAGTGGTGACTCTAGAATGTTTGTACGATATGGGTATCAAACGAAAGGTGTTACTGAGCATTTTAAGAGGGATGGGCATTAGGTCTATAGGTGGACGCCTTTTCGAGATATCGCCATTAGGGTGGACCAGGGTTGACTCTAGAATGTTTGTACGATATGGGTATCAAACGAAAGGTGTTACTGAGCATTTTAAGAGGGAGTAGACATTAGGTCTATAGGTGGACGCCTTTTCGAGATATCGCCATTAGGGTGGGCCAGGGGGACTCTAGAATGTTTGTACGATATGGGTATCAAACGAAAGTTGTTACTGAGCATTTTAAGAGGGAGTGGGCATTAGGTCTATAGGTGGACGCCTTTTCGAGATATCGCCATTAGGGTGGGCCAGGGGTGACTCTAGAATGTGTTTGTACGATATGGATATCAAATTAAAGGTATTAATGAGGGTTTTAAAAGCGAGTGGCCCTTAGATGTATATGTGAGGGCGTTCTCGCGATATCGACCAAAATGTGGACCAGGTGATCCAGAAAATCATCTGTCGGGTACTGCTAATTTATTTATATATGCAATACCACTAACAATATTCCTGCCAAGATTCCAAGAGCTGTTGATTTCGCCCTGTAGCACTTTTTCATTTTCTTCTACTTAATATGGTAGGTGTCACACCCATTTTACAAAGTTTTTTCCAAAGTTATATTTTGTGTCAATAAACCAATCCAGTTACCATGTTTCATCCCTTTTTTCGTATTTGGTATAGAATTATGGCATTTTTTCATTTTTCGTACCAAGATAAAGTGAGTTCAGATAAGTACGTGGGCAAAGTTTAGTAAAGATATATCGGTTTTTGCTCAAGTTATTGTGTTAACGGCCGAGCGGAAGGACAGACGGTGGACTGTGTATAAAAACTGGGCGTGGCTTCCACCGATTTCGCCCATTTTCACAGAGAACAGTTACCATCATAGAATCTATGCCCCTACCAAATTTGAGAAGGATTGGTAAATTTTAGTTCGACTTATGGCATTAAAAGTATTCTAGACAAACTAAATGAAAATGGGCGGAGCCACGCCCATTTTGAAATTTTCTTTTATTTTTGTATTTTGTTGCATCATATCATTACTGGAGTTGAATTTTGACTTAATTTACTTATATACAGTAAAGATATAAAATTTTATGTTAAAATTTTAATTTAAAAAAATTTTTTTTTAAAAAGTGGGCGTGTTCTTCATCCAATTTTGCTAATTTTTATTTAGCACATATATAGTAATAGTAGTAACGTTCCTGCCAAATTTCATCATGATATCTTTAACGACTGTCAAATTACAGCTTGCAAAACTTTTAAATTACCTTCTTGTAAAAGTGGGCGGTGCCACGCCCATTGTCCAAAATCTTACTAATTTTCTATTCTGCGTCATAACGCCAAGCCATCTACCAAGTTTCATCGCTTTAACCGCCTTTGGCAATGAATTATCGCATTTTTTCGGTTTTTCGAAATTTTCGATATCGAAAAAGTGGGCGTGCTTATAGTCCGATATCGTTCATTTTAAATAGCGATCTGAGATGAGTGCCCAGGAATCTACGTACAAAATTTCATCAAGATACCTCAAAATTTACTCAAGTTATCGTGTTAACGGACAGACGGACATGGCTCAATAAAATTTTTTTTCGATACTGATGATTTTGATATATGGAAGTCTATATCTATCTCGATTCCTTTATACCTGTACAACCAACCGTTATCCGATCAAAGTTAATATACTCTGTGAGCTCTGCTCAACTGAAAAAATATTTCAAAAAAAACAAAGTGAAATATTATTTAGACTTTATCAAATATGGCGGCCACCGTGGTGTGATGGTAGCGTGCTCCGCCTACCACACCGTATGCCCTGGGTTCGCACCCCGGGCAAAGCAACATCAAAATTTTAGAAATAAGGTTTTTAAATTAGAAAAAAAAATTTTTTTTCTAAACGGGGTCGCCCCTCGGCAGTGTTTGGCAAGCGCTCCGGGTGTATTTCTGCCATGAAAAGCTCTCAGTGAAAACTCATCTGCCTGGCAGATGCCGTTCGGAGTCGGCATAAAACATGTAGGTCCCGTCCGGCCAATTTGTAGGGAAAATCAAGAGAAGGATGACGCAAATTGGAAGATAAGCTCGGCCTTAGATCTCTTCGGAGGTTATCGCGCCTTACATTTATTTTTTATTTTTTTTTATCAAATATTTGCTTAGCACAATTTTCCCACTAACAAGTGCAGATATAAAGACCATTTGATTCCCGCCCGATATACAAAAAAAAATACAAAAGGTGGAAAAAACACTGTTGAAGTTAAGTTTCAATGATTTTCTGCTGCTGCCGTTGTAGTGTGATTTGGTTGTTGGAAATGACCTCCGCCAATACCGCCTTTAGACGTCCTTATATTGTAACTTCTTAGCTGGTTTATGTTAAAAAAATTAATTTGTCGAGCTGGTTGGTGAATGAAGATGGTGTTGTTGTCGTTGTTGTGGTGGTGGCAATATATTGCCGATACCGAAATATGTGGCCGCCGGTGGGAATTGTAATTGCCAGTAGAAAAAGGTGTCGGACTTGTTGTTGGCGTTGCGCCGCCGATAAAAAAATGTGTGGCTGTTGTAGATAGTGGGTGCCGTCGAAAGCAAATGTATGTAGTTTTTGTAGCGTGGTGTACCGTCGGAAAACTCAAATGTGTATATTGTTGGTTAAAGCGAATGGTAGTTTTTGTGGTAGGTGTTGCACCGCCAATATTAAAAGATGGAGTATTTGTTGTTGGGTGCGATATCGCCAATATAAAAAGCTGCTGCTCTTTGGCTGTTGCGGCCGTATGTTGCAAATAAAAAAGTGCTGTAACGGTTGTGTTGCCGATTTGGCCTTTAGGTCGCAAATGCTCTGCCCAGTGCGTTCTTTCCAAAAGGGAGTGCCCTGTTAATATAAAGAAAGAAAAACATTATTCTTGAAGAATTCCTATTGTAAAAAGACTGGTGATGCTAGAACTATTTTTTTTTTTTGTCTGCCTGATTAATATACACAACGACATATATATGCCTGTGTGAAGGCGTGCATATATGCATGCAAATTTGCTTTTGGCTTGCTGGGAAAATTGGCCATAAAGAAGCCAGCTTCCCAGCGGGCATGCCAAGTTGGTGGGAGATAAAAAGTTCAAGGGCAAAGGAAACCATTGTACTTACCAGGAACTTCTACTGCTGTCCTGAGTCGGGAACCGCTTGGTGGTGGGCAGGATAACCCTAGCCTTTACTCCTTTCGGTGTCGTTTTCTTTTTTCACGCGCGCCACTTTAAGTTTCGCTTTTATTCACGCACAACAAACTTTTTTTTCGCTTTAAGCTGCGCATTTCAAACTTTTTTTTAAATATTTTTCGGAGCACAACTTTTTAAACAAACTGCACACTCACTCACACTGGGCACTGGTAAAATGATACTTTGTCCGTTGCCTAACTTTGTGCCCTTTTATTGCTACCGCCGTGGCAGAGAACGCTACTTAGAACGGAAAATTTTTACCTACACGTGCAAAGCTATCTTTTGGCTTTCCCGTATTTCCATTTATGCATCTACACAGTCATACATTCATACACTTCAACGCTTACACAAACTAACACCAACACAGATACATTTAGTTCGTGTCTTGACTGCAATGTTGCTACGCCATCAGCAATGTTGCTACGCCGTCTACTCCAGACACAATGTTGCCATTGTGCTGTTGCGCCAGTCATTGCAACATTGCGGCAAACACACGAACCTGGACACAAAACACATAAACACATAGACACATATACTTGATGCCACCCATTCAAGCCAGTATGGAGACAGGCTGTCGTTACAGGATCGCAACCGCCGATGGTGCCTGCACTATGGAGCGTGTGCGTAAAAAAATTCATACGCAGTCTGCAATATTTTGTTTCCCGTCCAACGTGTGGCCTCGACCCACGACTCAATGCCGGGCTCAATTTTATTGTTAGCGCTTGGTTCTATTGCTACATCTACATACTACGTCACTGGGTCACTTCTACTCCTTATACCATACATAACCTATATCACAGATAGAATCTAAAATATAGAATAATTCAAAATAATAAAATATCACAGATAATAAAACTTAATAAAAACAATAAAATGAAATATCACTGGCAATAAAAAAGATGAAATAAAAGGATTAAATAAAATAAAATATCACAGGTCATATAGTCAAGTAAAAAAAAAAAATATGTAAAATAAATAAATAAATAAAAATCTAAATAAATGCAAAAATAATCAAATAAATAAAAAAGGCAGGAAAATAAAAATAATTTTATAAAATATTCACATACGTCAATAAATGCATAAATACAATACGTCAGTAAATAAATAAATAAATAAAATACGTCGATAAATAAAAAAATAACATGGAACAAAATTACTAGCACTACAAAAACATTAAACTATTTTGAAAAAATGCCTTTAGCGTGGTATACGCCGATCTTTTTCCTATTGCTATCACCAAGCTCATACATCGAATTCCCTATGGAGTTAAGTACGATACATTTTACTTGTTTCGGAGCTAGCTTGGCGTTGTAGTTATCGACTTGGGAACTTTGCTTAAAGTTTCGGCGATATACCACTTGTCCAATTTGAAACTTAATATCCTTACTCTTAGTATCATACACCTTTTTATTCTGATCATGGACCAACTTCAGCTCTTTCATTATCTCATTTCTGATGAGGTGCATTCTATCGCTTGTTTCCTGCACATCGCAATCAACATCCTTTGCCGCCGCCAGCTTTAGGTATAGCTCATATGATGCAGCATGCTGTATCATTGGCATATCGAAAGTGGCAAAATAAGGCCACATGTTGATTGCGGAGTGTGTAACGCTGCGGAGCCCAAATGCAATAAAATGCGAATAAAATCTATGAATAAGCGTTGCGACGGTCGCTCTGTGAGCCTTTGTTTTCCCATCATGGGTTGTTTGAAAACGTTTTGAGTTTTTTAGTTTTGCAAGCTTCGCAGTCTTTTACGTGAGCGCATACATCGGTGACCATTCCTGGCCAGTAGTATTTTTGACGTAGTCGGGATAATGTTTTGTGGATGCCACCATGACCAGCGGACGGTGAGTTGTGAGACGACTCTACCAGCCCCGGTCGCAACTCCGACGGAACCCAGAGCTTCCAGGTCTGGTCCGCTAGAAGATCATCCCCCATGTCGAATTGCGTCCATTTGTAAACGTAACCGTCCGATAAACACAAATCCGGTAACTTGTCTTTGTTCTCGGTCAACGTCTTTTTCAACTCCGTATACTCCTGTGACTCGAAGCACGGTGACTCGAGACACACGTCTATGGCTCTATCGTTCGTCAGTATTTCGTCCATGTGCATTCGTGAGAGTGTGTCGGGAACAACGTTTTGCGCACCCTTTCGATGTTGGATATCGAAATCATAACCCTGGAGTTTCAAACTCCACTTTGCCAACCTCCCAGAAAGATCTTTCTGATTCATGAGCCATTTGAGGCTCGTATGATCAGTTATAATGGTGAACGGGGTCCCATCCACGTAAGGTCGGAATCTCTTGACACTCACGATGGCGGCATAGCATTCTAGTTCTGTTATGCTGTAGTTTTTCCGCGCTTTATTTAGTTTTGCCGAAACGTAGGCAATCGGTCTTTCGTTCTGGTCATCGTCCAACTGAAACAAAACCCCTCCCACTCCGTCAGTTTATGCATCACATTGAATATAAAAACGACGATTAAAGTTTGGATGTGTGAGCACCGGTGCAGAAACCAAACTCTGCTTTAAAAGTTCAAGTGATTTGATTGCTTCGTCCGTCATAGTAAATTTCTTTATTTTGTCTTCTTGAGGCAGTCGTGCAGGGGAGCTGCAATTGTCGCATAGTCCTGTATGAAACGTCGGTAGCAGCCCGACATAACCAGCAACTGTCGTAGTTGCTTCGGTGTTTTCGGAACTGGAAAGTCCCTCACAGCTACCACTTTATTGGCGTCTATTCTAATGCAACCATCCCCGAATACGTAACCTAGATATCGAACTTCTTTGAAACAGAACTTGCTCTTTTCTACATTTATTGTTAACTTAGCCTCACGAAGACACCGAATGACCTTTTCCAACAAACACATATGAGACTCGAAATCTACTGAACACCCTAACAAGTCATCCAAATAAACAAAAACACATTCACGTAAAGCGGTTGGAATGACCCTGTGCATTAGGCGACACATTGGGCGCCATTGTTACGTGGGTGACTGTTTGGGTGGTGAGGAGCGGCGGCAAGCAGGTATGCTGCGGGCCAGGCCAGCTCGTCGTCTTGGGCGGGGTATTGCACGACCGACCTCACTAGCAGCCACAGGAACAAAAAGGGTTCATACCTGCATGTGTATTGAAGGGAAAGAAAAAGCTGAAAAAGATAGAAATAGACGTGAGGGGCAAAGTGGGAAGGGGAAAGCATAATGGGAAGGAAAAGATGAAGGCCTGTCTTGTCAGGTGGAGTCTGCCCTCCCTCTGCAGTGCAACTTGCACCGCACCGTGGGCACTGTGTTGACTCCTATCTACTTACAGCGCCCCCAAACCTGACACTAGTCTGCCCGTCCGTCAATAAGTCATTTCCCTATCACTCACCTTCACCTTACCTTGCCACGCGCAGCAACTACACCAAATATTGTCAACCTAGCCCTGCATAATGAATGTATTCAAATTTCATCCAAACATAATTCTTATAATCTATTTACAAAGTTCTTGGTTTACAAATTAGCAACTAACACCCTACTACTAGTTCAATGATTTCTAAAAAAAAAAACTTTAAAATCAAAGTTTAATACAAAATAATTTGACAAGGATTTCAAAAGGCTTAACTACTAGGATCAACTTCTAAAATTTCTATTTACTCAAAATAAAATTAAAAGAATTGCTCAAATTTAATGCCAAATTTTATTGCTAAATAACATTGCAAATTCAATTCAATCAATTTCGAATTCAATTCAATACAAAATACTTACGACTAATAGACGAAGGGTGTGAACTCAAATAAAACATTTAACTTTTGGAGCCACCCTAATGCAATATTATTAATAGGAGCTAATTCTAAATCCTAAAGATACAAATTCAAACAAAATAAAATAAGAGGGCGAACAAAAAAAATCAAGAACCCTCGTCCCTGACCTACAGCAACCGCTCAAGTAAACATAAGATCAATTATGTACAAAGTAAAAGTAGGTCATCAAAGTAAAATAATTTATGTGTATATGAAAACCAAAGGTATGTATGTAAGTGCAAATGTACGTTTGTGACGTTTTCATGCATGTACATATGTTCGTTGCAATCTGTTTTTATTTTTCTGATTTCCTAATTCCTGTTCTATTTTTGCAAGAGCAGGAATCTGTGCTAACACATGTACATACAACTAAACAGGTGTATTTTGATAAATTTTAATGTTTCACTCAAAACACTCACCAAGTTACTCTTCTTATCCAACGGCGCCGCTGCAGTTGAGTAGCTCAAAACTCAAATATACATAAAACTCAAACATACATATGTACATATGATCACGCTCAAACACTGATCAAGATCGATCGCTTACAATCTTGGCTAATGAGCGTATAGATAGTAAACAATTTATAGTCGTGATGACAATATAAAGAAAACAACGTGGGTAAAAAAAACTCGTAAAAAAAATAAATATGCAAAAAATTTAAGAATTTTATGTGGGTGCTTATAAGCAAATCCCTAATGCTCGTGCCGGAAGGATAAGGTAAGTTTGCCGGAAGCGTCCTGGCAAATATATATAAGTGTAATTTGTGCCAGCAAAAAAGGAAAGAAAGTTCAAAATTCCATAATTTCGAGTTAGCCGCGGTCTAATCGAAATGGCACATAAAAAACCGCATGTGCGGAAGTGCGGCTATAGGCAGAGCACACCGTTAAAGATCGGTGTACTTTGAATATAGTAACTATCCACAAAAGAAACGTAAAGAATGAAAAATAAAGAATCCAAATAAATGTCAAAAGAGGAAAAAAAGAGCAGACTGAAATAAAAAAATTAATAAAAAAAAAAATATTTCAAAAAAAACAAAGTGAAATATTATTTAGACCTTGTCAAAAATTTGCTTAGCACAATTTTCCCACTAACATTTGATCCCCGCCCTTAGTCTTTTTTCCTACCAAAAATCAACATAAAAAGGAATATACATATGAACAGATACATATATAAAAGATATGCAAAAAAAAAAAAAAATACAAAAGGTGCAAAAAAAGACTATTGAAGTTAAGTTTCGATGATTTTCTGCTGCTGCCGTTGTAGTGTGATTTGGTTGTTGGAAATGACCTCCGCCAATACCGCCTTTAGACTTCCTTATATTGTAACTTCTTAGCTGGGTGATGTTAAAAAAATTAACTTTTCAAGCTGGTTGGTGAATGAAGATGGTGTTGTTGTCGTTGTTGTGGTGGTGGCAATATATTGTCGATACCGAAATATGTGGCCGCCGGTGGGAATTGTAATTGCCAGTAGAAAAAGATGTCGTACTTGTTGTTGGCGTTGCGCCGCCGATAAAAAAAATATATGTGGTTGTTGTAGATGTTGGGTGTCGTCGGAAAGCAAATGTGTGTAGTTTTTGTAGCGGGGTGTGCGTTCGGAAAACTCAAATGTGTGTATTGTTGGTGAAAGCGAATGGCAGTTTTTGTGGTAGGTGTTGCACCGCCAATATTAAAAGATGGATTATTTTTTGTTGGGAGGGACATCGCCAATAATAAAAAAGCTGCTGTTGTGGTTGTTGCGGCCGTATGTTGCCAATAAAAAAGTGCTGTAATGGTTGTATTGCCGATTTGGCCTTTAGGCCGTAAACCGCAATTTTCAATGCTCTGCCAAGTGCATTCTTTCCAAAAGGGAGTGCCCTGTTAATATAAAGAAAGAAAAATATTATTCTTGAAGAATTCGTAGTGTAAAGAGACTGATGTTGCTAGAACTATTTTTTTTTTCTCCATGATTAATATACACACCGACATACATATGTCTGTGTGAAGGCGTGCATATATGCATGCAAATTTGCTTTTGGCTTGCTTGGAAAATTGGCTATATGAAAGCCAGCTTCCCAGTGGGCATGGCAAGTTGTTGGGAGATAAAAAATTCAAGGGCAAGGAAACCGATTTTACTTACCAGGTACTTCTGCTGCTGTCCTGAGTCGGGAACCGCTTGGTGGTGGGCAAGATAACCCTAGCCTTTACTCCATTCGGCATCGTTTTCTTTTTTCACGCTTCGCGAAAAACTTTTCGGCGCGCACAACTTTAAGTTTCGCTTTTATTCACGCACAACAAACCTTTTTTTTCGCTTTAGGCCGCGCACTTCAAACATTTTTTGAAGTTTACTTCTATAGCGGCATGCATATGAGAAATAATGAAATTGGAAGACAACAACCATATGAATGCTGTTGTTGCCAAGCGACAACCGCACCACACTCATACAGCAAAAGCACCATAGACAATCTTAAGTACGGCAGTTGACATGAAAGTGAAAGCGTCAATATGGCTCATGTGGTAAGCGTGCGAATGAGCACGCAAAGGTCGCGGGTTCGACGCTATCTACTGTTTCTTTTTTTTTTTTTTTCTAATTTTTATTTTTTTTAAGTATAAAATAACCATTCTTTTATTTGAGAGTTTAAAACCACGCGCCGGTGCCAGAGAGTTTAAAAGCTAATTATAAAATCACCATTCTTTTATTTTAGAGTTTAAACCCACACTCAGGTGCCAGAGAGTTTAAAAGCTAATTTATCATACTTACATACATATGTAAATACAAATTTGTGAAATATATATGTACATATGTACATATGTGCTGTTATTTATAAGCAAAATGTTGCATATTTTGTGATTTGAAATTATATGTACTATGTAATATTCTATTCAGTTTATTGAATTCAGCGAAGTCGGAGTAAAACGTCAAAGAGATCGGGCGCGCTGTGCTTACTGTTTCCAGGTTTTCATAATTTTGTTGGTTACACCATATTGCGTTTAGGGATAGATATGCCGCGAAATAGGAACGGGGCTCATGACCAACGGCGAATGCTAACTAGAAAAACCCCAAAAACTTCAATTGAACTCACACGTGAATGTCGTGCACGCCGGAGGACATTAATGAATGTGCTAAACAGTGAACACGGTGGTCTTAAGTACCTCTTTACACAAGTGCATATCGTCCGTTCCAAAGTAAAGATGTGTAAGTCAAAATTTTCGTTTTTCGGGTTTTTATGATAAACATAAATAACTGACTGATGAGATTGTTCTCTAAATTGCAAAATGATCAAAAGTACGAAAATTGCGTCCGTGGATGCCTTTGAGTTTTTTTTTTGTAAAGGAGCTCTATGAAAAAAAAAAAAAATAAAAGTTTGAACTCGTTTTCCCAAAAAATTAAAATTTTGAAATACATCTCTTTACTTTGGAACGAGCGATATGTATTTCGTAATCAATAGTCAAATCTTTCTTATTTGATATTTGTTGTAGTGGATATATCACCTGTGCAAGAACATGCTCCCATTGGACATAATGATGTAGTTTATCCTTGTGAGTATTCAAATACTTTTACATAGATATGTATATGTACATATGTATCGCTCATTTAATTCAATTGTGTCATAACTCTAAAATTATGATTTTTGAACTAATTGCGAGAAATTGTGCCCAATGAATCATGATCTTTGTTAACCTGTTGACAGCTGAAATGGCTCTTCTAAAAAGCTACATATAGGTAATATGTATTTTGAAAAGTGCCACTGCTTAAAATAAAGGAGCGATATATATATGTATGTAAACATCGTTTCGTTCATTGGTCTTAAAACCTTAATGACTAAATGTGAGTTATAACATTTCAGCTGATCCACAAGCGGATATACAAAGTCATATTCCGTACTCACGTCTTCACCGAAACACAGTTGCCCACAGAGAGTTTCAAAAAAAGTTTTTAGACAATCCGTTTGGATATGTATGCTCCGTGTGTGATCGATTGTGGTTCAAGTTGGATTTAAAACCATCACACGCATAACATGAACAAATTTTAAGTGAAATTATTGAAAATTATAACGCCACTGAGAATATTTTACTGTGCAATACGTGTTACATGGCTATCCAAAAAAAAGTTATTCCAACGATGTCTAAATTTAATGGATTTAAATATCTAAAAAAACCAGAGTTTTTACCACCTCTAGATTTAATTACCGAGAGACTCGTCTCTCCACGAATTCCTTTCATGCAAATGAGGCGGTTGCGACACGTTCATGGGCAATACGGAATTTATGGGCAAATAATTAATGTACCCGTCGATGTGAATAATATGGTAAGTCATTTACCTCGAAATATGGATGATGACCACTGCATTAATGTTCATATCAAGAGGAAGAAAATTCACAAATCAAGCTTTTTATCGGGATTGGTAAATAAAAGAACACTTCGTTTATGGCTTCAATATTTGACGCAAACACCACTATATGTTATGTACGATATTAAAATAGATGAAAGCTTTTTCAATGAAGATAGTACTATTGAAATCAATAGAGAAGAAATAAGTGAAAATATACCACTAGAAGAAAGTCTAACTGCGCAGCAACAAACTCTGATGTGGAATGATGATGAGTATTTACGCATTGCACCTGGGCAGAATAATCATCCGAAAAGCAAAATTTTTGATGAACACGCTGAAGAACTCTCCTTTCCATCGATTTACTTAGGTCATTTCCGTAAATTCAGAGAGGGAGTACACGCTACACAATTTACAATAGCGACTAGTGAATTAAGGAGATATGAAAGACGGGGAGTTACTCCGTATCATTTATTGTACGTTGCTATGAAAATTATGAGGTTAAGAGTCCGTAATTCACTCACTATTGCTTTCAAGCATGTAGGAAGAAACACCAATATTACACGACAGCAAATTGAATCAGAGGAGTATATAAATAATTGTATAGAAAGTAATTTAGCTTTCTTGCGATCAATACCAAATTTTCTTTGGTATTGGAAAGAACGCAAACGGGACCTTTTCGCAATGATTCGACAGTTAGGCAAACGTACGATATTTCTCACGTTGAGTGCCAATGAAATTGGATGGAAAAATTTAATACAAGTACTATATAAATTAAAGAATAATGGACAAGAAATATCAACGGAGGAGGCTGAGTCATTGGATTACATATCAAAAACTACGCTTGTAAATGAAGATGCTGTGACTTGTGCAATATAATTCAATAAAATAGTCAATATTATTTTGAATATTTTTCAGTGGAAGAAAAATTGCCCATTTGGATTTTCTAATTCTTTCCGAGACGTGGATTGATAATGATACGTTTTTAGACATTCCCAATTTCGATAAAGTAATCCAATTTAAAATACCATATACAAGAGCTGGTGGGGTTGCAATCTGCCATAACACACATGACCGGGGAAGTGTTGTTACTCCACAAACAACACTCAACGCAAAACAATTGGAATCAATGCCCGTTCAGATTTCTAAGGTGGGAGAAATATGTGCTTGTGAAAGTACATTGGGTAGCAACAAAACAAATGTAATTGTAGCAATTTATATTTCTCCCAATAAAGCAATAACTAAAATTATTGAATTCATCCACGAGGGTTTAGTAAAATATACCACAAAAGACTACCACAAAATGCCGATGATTTTAAGTGGAGATTTCAATGTAAATTTTGCCTCGGATACAGCGATCTCATTAATTGAATTTCTCGCCAACAAATTTAATTTAAAGCTTTGCAGCAGTCGCACTGAATCTACAACGCGATCAAAAACAGCAATTGACGCCGTGTTTCAAAGGAACATTGATCAAATCGAAACTAAGACATATGTTTCATATTTTAGTTATCATAAGCCACTTGTATCTTTTGTAGAAATTTGATTAATAATAATAAAATTAAAAGTCTAAAACTATTCCTTAGTTTAATTTAAAGAAGGTTACACTTCAGAATTACCGATATCTGTCAACAAACACATTTTCAGAGTATAAAATAACCATTCATTTATTTCAGAGTTTTTAGAGTATAAAATCACCATTCCTTTATTTCCGAGTTTATAATTCAACATCACCACACTCATATAGCAGCTAGTGATGCTTTGTATGTATATGTGTGTGTGGAATTTTACGAACACACCACGCTCATATAGCAAAAGCAGCATAGACAATCTTAAGTACGGCATTTGACATAAAAATGAAAACGTCTGTATGGCACATGTGGTAAGCGTGCGAATGAGCACGCAAAGGTCGCGGGTCCTAGGCTGGCTACTTTTTCTAATTTGTTTTTTTTCATATAATTTCTTTTTTTATCTTTAATATATGTTTTTTTTAATCATTTAATGCGAAACGCCACTTACATCATAATTGCATTTGATTTGTCTTTGTAATGGAATTTATTACGGTTGTGATATTTTGTGAGAAATAGAATTACCGATATCTGTAAACAAATGAATATCATAATTTTGTTGGTTACGTTTAGGACCGATATGCCGAAAGATAACAACGGGGCTCGTGATAGACGGCGAAATGCTAAATTAAAGAAGTAAACTTCCCCTGGGTGTGCACCGCACACACTTATTTTATTTTAATATTTTTCGGGGAACAACTTTTTAAACAAACTGCACGCTCACTCACACTGGGCATTGATAAAATGATACTTTGTCCGTTGCCTAACGTTGTGCCCTTTTATAGCTAAGCAAAGCTATCTTTCGGCTTTCCCGTATTTTCACTTATGCATCTACACACTCATACATTCATACACTTAAACGCTTACACAAACTAACACCTACAAAGATACATTTTTTTCCTGTCTTGACGGCAATGTTGCTACGCCATCAACAATGTTGCTACGCCATCAGCAATGTTGCTGCGCCGTCTACTCCAGACACAATGTTGCCTTTGTGATGTTGCGCCAGTCAATGCAACATTGCGGCCAACACACGAACCTGGACACAAAACACATAAACTCATAGACGCATATACATGATGCCACTCATTCAAGCCAGTATGGACCATGCCTATCATTTACTTGTTAAACATTTTATTAAATTCAAACGGTATTTCAGCACCTCAGTAACCGCTGTTGCTAATATATGTATGTAAATTTGAACACAAATTTAAAACAAACCAAGCGGAGCCCTCTAATTAAGCATTTCAAAAGTTTTGAAATTCAATTACCAATGCAACATTTGCGGAAATCTCTACATTCACTTTTAGTATGATTATTGAAACCCAAATTCCGACGATATATGTATATAGAATATGTTTCCACAAAACTTGAGGCTAGAGGTTAATATAATTTTTTGCTACTTTCAGAATTAAATTTATTGATTCTTGTGTGTTGGTGATATAACTATTAACGTAATATTTTAAGCAAATATTTTGTAACTTGAAACCAAATATTCAACTTTTTCCGACCTCAAACAATTAAAATTTATTAATTATATTTTTTTAAATACAAAAAAGTTCCAGTGCACATACAATTTTGTACATGTATTGTGATTCGCGCTTCCATATAAAAATTTTTGAGCAGCACTGCTCTATGTTATGTTAATTTTTTAACACTTTTTACTTTTGTATAAGAAACTTTTGTTAATCTGCTCTGACTGAATAAAGAAATATGAAATAAAGAAAATTACTCGTTCAAGAAGTATCGAAAATCGCATACATACATACATAAAATCCTGAGGTTAGATTTGCAATTTGTGCTAAATTTCCTCATTCTCATAATCAATCAATTTCTTCCCCTGTAAAGTCCCACCTATATGCATACATAATTTTTAAAGCAAAATTTCCTGCAGTTGGCGTTAAATTTACTCATTTTCATAAAACATACATATATGGGCATATAAAAAAATATATGGTCGAGTTTTTGTTGGTGAAAATTTACGTTTGTGCATTTGTGCTTACAAAAAGACATCGATATCTCAGCAAACAGTTGCGCATCGTGTCGACTTGATAGTTTCAAATAATAAATTTAAATGAAATTCCCACTTTCAAGTAATTAATCACTAAAATAACAACAAATTGTGCTTTCACAGCGATTACAGGACTCTACAAAAAAAATTTTGTTCTTTGTCCTAAAGTTTATTTCATGATTTTCTGTTTTATTATAAACAAGAACGAAAATAAAATACCTTTTTTAAACGGTTTTATTTAGGTTGACTTGACGGCTGGCTGGCACGAATTTTGTAATTGAAATTTAAATAACTTCCCGATAATCTACAAGCTTGAAACTTGGAATATAGTTCAGAACCCGATGACAATGCAATAATAAGAAAAAAAATCGCCGCTAGGTGGCCCAAGGATCGAGATATTCACAAAAATCGTATTTGCGGTCCGATTTGGCTCATATTTGGAACACATCATACATACAAGATTAGAAAGCGACCTATGAAAAAAAATCGTCGCTAGGTGGCGCAAAGATCAAGATATTCAAGAAAATCCTATTTGCGGTCAGATTTGGTCCATGTTTGGAACATAATACATACATGAATAGAAAGCGACATATGTTGTCCGATTTGGCTCATATTTGGAACAAATATTACATACAGTCCGGTAGAAGTGACATCAAAATATTTTGGAGTTGGAGGAGGGACAAGCACACGTGGCGCAGAGTCGAGTGAAGTCTTTGGAAGGATTGTGTATTGAGGACTTAGATTGTAACAAATTGTCAGGAAAATCCTTGTATCAATGAGTCACTAAATGAACTAAATAGATTGACAAATAATAGGCAATTAAATAAAGTCTAAAAACTTGAAAATAAAATAATTAAATTAAGTTAAACGTTTTTATTGAAAACCATACTTATATGAAGTAATAATAATACTAAAAGCTAGAAAATAATTAGGTAGGCCCTGGGTACTAGTCATCACAATCCTCATTAATCTAGGGCGTTGATCAGACAATTAAATAAAAGCACTGGACGCGTAAAATTTCTATTGATAGTCATGTATAATACCAACTGAACCCTAATCTGGTTATGCTACGCCTCACATTTTTAGAAATTTCACGCGCAAAACGCTTTTATTTAATTGTCTGATCAACGCCCTAGATTGATTAGGAGTGTGATGACTAGTACCTACCTAATTATTTTCTAGCCTTTAGTATTATTATTGCTTCATGTAAATATTGTTTCCAATAAAACCGTTTAACCTAAACAATTTCTTTAAATTATTTTATTCGGTAAAAAGTTTGCTTTCGTAATAGTTATAGTAACAATACTCATGACGCTAGAGTGATAACTAAACAACGATCAGGTGTTTTGTACAAATCTAGAATAACCTAAAATGTCGTCACGAAAGTGCAAATATGAAGCTGATGCTTTTTGTTATATATGTGGGCAATTTATTAAAGTTCGAGATATAAAATATGAATTAAATATATCTCTCATCGCTGTACTGTTTGGAATCAAGACATGGGCTCCATATGTTGCGTGTAGTTATTGTAAAATATGTTTGGAGGTAAGCAAATCTTATTTAAATAGTAAATTAAATAAAGCAGACATATTGATTTCTCTTTCTATATTTTAGGTTGGTATCGAGGTGAGAAAAGATCTATGAAATTTGCAACACCAAGAATCTGGCGAGAACCAAAAGACCACGTTAAAGAGTACTCCTTTTGCATTGTGAATCCGATTAAAAGGCGTAGAGGTAAAAATGCAAAACCTATCCAATATCCTGATCTTGAATCTTCTGCTCCAATCGCACACGATCTGACGCGACCAGTACCAGAGCCACCAAAAAAATTATCGCAGGGAAGTGGCTCATCTCATAGTTCTTATAAAAGCAATACCGAAAAGGAGTTATTACCGACACCAGAACAATCAAAACATCATTTCACCACAACTGAAGATTTTAATGATTTGATTAGAGACTTAAATTTATCAAAAAGTAAAGCAGAGTTTTTAGGCTCTTCTTCGAACAACGTTATCAAGGCCAATATAATGAAAACATGAGGGAGACTATATTTGGGGTTTATTGAGGGATAGTACTTAACTATGAACATAAAAGAAAAAGTAAAAGTGTACAATTTTAAATAATTTTTCATTTTTTTGTAAGTTATTTTTATATTAAAACTTAATAAAAATATTTGTTTGAATTGTTTCATTTTGAAGTAAAAATTAAAACCACAGATTTTGAAAAATTTTGTTCAAGCGGTTTCCTAAATAGGAAAGCAAACTTTTTCATGCCATATATTTTCTTCGTCAAATTACGACCTAAAGAATTGAAATTTAATGATTTGAAATCAAAGTCAAGTTTTGTGTTGGCCCATGTTATCGCTTTCTCTTAAAAACCCATAAATTCTGAAGTTCTGTACGAATATATAGAACTACTAGCTTATACCCGTGGGTTTCACTCCACGTTGTTATAAAAAAATATGGAAAATAAATAAAACACCTTTAAAACACTTCTTGTTTCACATTTATAAGCTATATATATATATACATTTATTATTTGTGTTAAAATTTTCTGATGAATAATTAAATACTGTAATTAGCTCCAAAACTAAATAATGTAATTATATGATTTGTTTTAATTTAATGAAATCAAATTCTGGACTGGTATTCGAACAGAAAAGAAAAATATCTAGGAAAATTCCCAAAAAAATATATAAAGCAAATAATTTTCGTAGGTATTTTGTATGGAACGAACAAAGTGAGTTAGCTACTATGCTTATAACTGAAAAGCGCCTAGACTGATGTCGATGATTCACACCAATTGTTCCTGATTATGACCAAAATACTGACTCAGACAAAAGAAAATATCATAAATTGGCGAACGTACTAAAAGGAAAGTTCAGGGAGTTCTCATTCCGAGAATTTCAACGCACTGATTTCAATTTCTGTTGCCCATCAATGGCACGCGTGCAAATAGTCTGCCATTCTTGCGGTATGCCGTTCGAGTTTAGCGAATCCAAGTTTCAATTCTCTTAGCTTTCATCATGGCAATCATAAATGATAGAACCAATCGTTGAGTGTGGTCTGAATTAGAGATATACGCCGCCGATAAATGCCGCCGCCGCCGCCGCCGCCGCCTATTTTGGTCGTTTTTGGCACGCCGCCGCCGAATGTCAACAATATCGGCGCGGCGGCGGGGGCGGCGGCGTCCGGCGCGTTACTATATTTTCTACTCGTTTAAGACTGTTTAGGTCATTTATTGTTCTTTTCGGAAATTGGTAGGATATGGTCGAAAGTGTTATCAACGGATGCTCATCACTGCCAGTTACAAGAAACTAATTGCGAAGTTTAACTCTTTCTAACTGTTCAAAAGTTATTTAAAAAAACTGGCTCTTTCGATGTCAGCTTAACACGGACTTTGCATCACCCAATTCAGCAAGTTATTAAAACAAAACACTAAAAGAAAAGTTATATAATACCTTTATATGCTCAATTTGCATTTTTTTTCGAAAAATTAATAATGAACGATGAATTCAAATAAAATGACCCAAGGCGAAAATGTTTTCAAATTGTCCTCAAGTTGTTAAAAAAAAGCAAATTACCCGAAAAAAGTGCCGAATTTTTTTAAAAAATTGTATATCCCGATTGGCTAAAAGAATAACCGAAATCAGTGATGTAAAATCCTTTAGTAGATTCTAGGATCCTTTGAAATATTTCTTACCTCATATTTAAGCTGTGGATATATGTACATTAGACTGGGTTGGTCCCCATACAAAAAAAAAAAGTTGCTAATGTCCGCCCATAAAATTTTTTTTCAAATTTTTTTCCTTCGAAATACAGCCAAAAAGGTTTTTTCGTTGTAACTTGGTTATTTGGCGTCCGATTCTTAAAATTGATATGTCATTATTTTGGCTTTGAGAAGCTTCACATTTCCGTTTAATGTCCTTTTAAGCTATTAAGTCGTTTTCACATGATTAGGTCAGCTAACAAAATTTTACCCCCCTAATGTATGTTTTTTTCCTTACCAAACGAAAGTACTTATAAATTCAAGAAAATGTTGCTTTGAAACCATATTACTAAAATAATAAACAAAGAAGTTATAGCACTTTCAATATTTATTGCAACTGTTATTTTACCTGATTCTTATTATACTTTGACCTGAAACTCATGATATTTTTGGAGGAAAAATTGCAGGGTTTGCATTGAAAAGTTAATAAAGATATGCCAAATATCAGGAATAGGGGAAGTCAAAGTAAATAAGTGAGTCAAACCTGTACTTTCGTATTTATAATAATAACGCTATGCGACAAAATCAACTTTTTGTCTGGGTGTTGGACAAACCCACTTTTTCGTAGAGATTGAGGCTTCAGTAAACAAAGTACTATCAAAAAAAAATTAAAAAAAATTTTTACGAAACCCTCTCAACATAATCTTCAAATTTAGGGGCGGACATTTGCAACTTTTGTTTCGATCCAGTCTAATGTACATACGTAAGAGAAGGGTTTGAAAAATCACTGGGGCTTACATTCAAACATCTGTTGTTTATTTGCGAAACTATACAATAGCGTCTGAAATGTTAATTTTGATTTTCACACTTCATCCATCAACACCCAAGTCTACCGGTTTGACATTTCCTAAATTTGGCGGCCCTATCCAAAATTAGTCCCTTGGAGTGAATCACATTGATTATAGCCTATCAACCATGTTTAAATATCACCTACACGTTACGGCTCCATTTACAAATGTGAATACGTAGGCACATATATTTACCAGGTGTCCTTCGCAAGAACACTCAAAGTGGTGAAGCAAAAGCTTTCCCAAGACAGTCGAACTAATGACCGTGTGTGCTACTACCCTAACGTAGTGGACAGTCGAACTAGTCTGAAAACTGAAGCTACGCGGTCATCCATAATGAGCAGTCAACAACTTTCGACTTAAAATCGGTCGACTTTCATTCTAAAATATCGTTTTGATTTAACGAAGACTATTGAAATCAATTTTATTATTTTTTTTTTTTATTGAAATCAATGTTGGGTACACAAACGTCTGCAAACTTTGGTCTACATTTTAAACATTTTATCCAGGGTCCTTGTAAAATTAGATTATGTAGATGCACCGAGGATTATACGATTTTCTCCCATTACGCAATAACATCCACTTAGACTGCTTATGATTTCGAGGGCGGCATCCTTGGCCGAATAGTCACTCCCTAACGTTTCAAGGTGTTTCTCTGGTGTAGCTCGGCAGCATAGCGCGACAAAAGCGTCCGTTGGAAAGTCTTCGGAGCTACACCTATAGCTTCTAGGAAAGTGACGTCGACGAAGGTATTAGTTCGAAGTCGCAGTCCTATAGCTTCTGTGATGGCATATGGTGTGAGGGTCAGGAGGCGTGGTAGCGACTGGAGATGGGGATTGCTACTGTTCGCAGATCGGGAAATGTAGCTCTTAAAACAGCCGAAAAAACTGGACACGCCCTGTGTCACGAGAGTCATGAGTATTAATAGACCATTAATAGCAACCGTAAGTAAAATGTGTTTTCTAATTGCCAGTTGCTAAGCAAAAAACCGCAATAATGACATTAAAAAGAGACAAATTCCAAAATCAAGCTTTTTAAAGTAAAAACACCGGCGTACGCCGGCGCGCCGCTTACGCCGCCGCCGCCGATAAAGTGATCGGCGTAAACCTCTAGTCTGAAAATGGGAAATTAATGTTTTTCACACGGTCAACTATATTTCTCATGTGATTGTGTCGGAAAACCATTCATTTTCATCGTTGTCCGACCTAAGAACAGAGCGAAAAATATCGTTTATAACATGCATATTGCCTCATTATGCAAAAAATTATAAAATCAACACGGCCGCAACCCATTTGCAACCGTTTCAACAAAAATGATCAATTCGATTAGACAATTGACAAAATATTGTCTGCTATTTGAAATGACTGCCGATTGTCATACTTTTCAAATTAACTAATTACTGAAGAGCTCTTTCGTATACAATATTTTTTGTTTTGCCCTGAATTGTGGTGTATATAAAAAGAGCTGATGGCTTACCTACTCGTGAACATGCTACATATAATTGACCGTGAGAGAAGCATGGATATTCCAAATCAACACCACACAATGCCAATGATTGCCATTGTGTTTTTTATGATCATGGCAAACGCAAGACGTATTGGAAATTGCAGTCGTTTAAACTGAAAAGGCAGATCTGATGGATTCATTTGAATCAAATGTCAAAATCGTTGCCTCAATAAAATTAGTCATAACCCTTTTGACTGCTATTACCAAAAAAATTGCAAGAAAGCATAAAAAAGTTGTTAAAAACTACCAACAAAAGTAGTAGAAAGATACCAAAAAATTATAAAAGGACAGTAGTTAAGAATAGAAAAATAGATTAGTAAAGAGATTTCAAAAAGTATTTAAAAATGTTATCACAAAAGGTAGCGTAAAAGTATTAAAAAAGTAGCAAAGGGTAACCAAGAGTACAAAAACAGTGGTAAAAAAGTACCAGCAAATGCATTGAAAAAGTATCAAAATGGCTAAAAAAACTTTAAAGAATTAGTAAAATTGGATAAAAAATTAGTAAAAAAATTAGTAAAAGAAAAGTTTGAAAATCAGTACTAAAAAAGTTCCAAAAAAGTAGTTATACAGATAAAAAAAAGTACCAAAAAGGTAGTAAATAAAGTATTATAAATAGTACTAAAGTTTTCCAATAAAGTATTAGAAAGTTAACTGTACTTAGTAGGTTCATAACTTAACATACTTCTTCTATGAACGTGGTATATGAAAAACTGTGTAAGCAGGTTTTAAAAACATGTATGTGAAAAACTTAGGAACCTGTAAATTACACATCCCTAGGTCTTTGTTTTATTTAAATTGAGAGCGGTGTGACTAAACTAAAAAATATTATTGAAAAATATTGCTGCACTTCATGTGAATAAAATTCCCAAATATTTTAAAGCATTGGGCCAATTACATTTTTGAGAGAGTTTTTCTTATTTTGAAATCGCAGGCGGCTATCTGCCAAACTGGTAAAACAGAAAATAAAAAAAAACAACTGACAGAAGAAATTTTGCTCTTTGAAATACTTGAAGTATAATATTATATGAAATTTTAACCAAGCAGGCAGGACAGAAAACTTAAAACAAAATTCAAAGAAAAAATGAATTTCGAAATTTAAAATTTTCAACGCAGTCGATATTTACGATGATTTTAGAAAGTTTTTTTACGACAAGTTAAGTTTAGGTTAGTTTTCTTACATCTCCATTCACACATAACGCCATTATGCTAAGTATCATAATTCAGCGTAATACAGTCATCAACCTTTTATATGAGAAAAGCTCTTTAAGTAGTTATTGATATTTATTGTTAATTTGTATTAATGTTTCATGAAAAAACTATATTTTTAAGTTTTCCTAATTTGACAAATTTTATTAATTTGAAATATTTTATGTAATGTATATGTAACAAAACTTTAAAAAAAAATTGGTCGAATAAATGCTCTTTTTTATCACAGCACTTTTCACTAAAAGAAACTCGTTTGTAGCAGCACGAAAACTTTAAGAGTGACTTCGTGAAATAAATTTTATTTACTATTGCAAAAAGTAAATCGCAATTAAAAATTTGTAATTTTAAATATTTCTATGTACATATGTATGTATGTCTTTGAATGAGTTTTTTTTAATTTGAAATCGCAGGCGGCTACCTGTTGAACAGCTAGAACCGAAAATATTCATAAAACAAAATTGTTTGGAAACAATTTTGAAATTTGAAATATTTTATGTACATATACGTAAGTGATATGTAGGAAATTTCTTATTGTAAATTAAGTATACGGAATAAAAAAAAGTGCGGAGAAGGCAAAAAATATATTTGTCCAATAGGGAAATCGATAGGGATAGGGATGGGGATAGGGACATACCTTATATAACGCCTTACCAATTTTCAGTAGTCCAACATTAATACTTCCATAGATATTGAGTATGAAAGATCCCATTTGTATGGGAGGTGCCACGCCCCCTTTTCCGATTACAAAATAGGGTAAAAATAAGGATAAATACTTACATAACGCCTTACCAAATTTCAGTAGTCCAGCATTAAAACTTACAAAGATATTGAGTATGAAAGATCCCATTTGTATGGGAGGTGCCACGCACCTTTTCCGATTTCAAAAAAAGTGCATAAGAACCATGCGGGTCCATGTACCTGACCTGTGTGTAAGTTTGGTTAAAAACCGTCCACGCGTTTGAACGTCAAGCGGCGACAGGTAAAAAAGTGTTTACTTTTTATAATCAGCCCTATTCTTGAACCCATCGTATATTCGATTTTCGTAAATTCTACGAAAGTACGTTTACTGAATCCATCGTAAGTTCGAAATTCGTAGAAAGCCTTCACTGAACACACTCGAACTGTGAAATCGTAGAGTTTCGTACAAATTTTCTACGACGCGTATCAGTTTGCGGGAAAAAGTAAAATCATTAAAAATTCAGAATAAAAAGGGATATTAAACAAATAAAATATAAGTATATTATTAAAAGTGATATGTATAATAATTTAATTACAATCTATTGTTATAATAGGTCAAACATTGTCACAAATCGCCAACAATGTTCCTGCTTACTTGACCTATTGCAGCAGCACCCTGAAATGGCGCTAGGCTTTACAAAGTGCCTAACGGAGGAGGTTAACAAATTTTGGGAAAACATTGCAAATAGTCTTGCGCCACCATAAAAAGATGCAATTATCTGGAAAAAAGTAATGCTTTTGTAATAAGTATGCATATCGGCAGCTTAGCTTCACAGATTTGGAAGAAGGCTTAAAAGAATTAAATTAAAATTAAATTACTAAAATATTTATTTTAATTTTTGAGGGTCTTACAATAATGACAATTATTGCAAAAACTATAAAACATGATTACAAACCTATATTTTTCGTAGAACTCCCTTTTTACGCTACGTTTCTCTTCGTTGGTCATATCTAAGTATATCAATTGTGGACATAGCCGCGTTTGGAAAATTAGTAAGGCATCTTTCAAAACTTTGGAAAATGTGGTGACACATCGGAAAGTCAAAATATTTTCCAACTCCGTGCTGATAGCTACCTTCCGCAAAAAAAAAAGTTTTACCGATGCTAAGCGAATTATAGGACTCATTGAACATGACCCACCGAACGGTGTACTTCCTTCATTTATAACACCAAGCACGTAGGTAAACGCAGCCTTGTTTAGGCGGAAAGTTTTTATAAAACACAATTTTTTAAAACCTTTATAAGTTCATTATAACACGGATTCTTTCACATACATAGCCTCTTCTAATTTCAAGACTCCTCGCAATTTTTAAATCACGCCTTTCTTGCTAATTTTCTTCTAACAAAGCTGCAAATGATATGGAATCCGTTTTAAGCACTAAACTTTTTTTTAAATGATATAATCAATTTTAAACTAAAACTTAAATTGAAATTTTTTATTTACAATCGCTCAGCTGACTTCGAATATCCAAAATTTGACATTATATGTTGGCAGCACTTTTTTCGGTTTCACACGAGTTCAGTGATAGCAAATTCTTCGTATTCGAAGCGGAGGGTTGTATTCGTAGATTTTCTACGATGGATTCAAGAATAGGGATGAATATGTATAGATCCTCAGTCTCCTCTACCTTTTTTCAAATACCATAAACTACAAATTAATAATCCAAGAGTTTTGAAACGTGGAATTTACTTTAGTTTTTTATTGAATTCGGAAAACCTAATTGCGATTTGAATATTTGTGAATTTGGTGTTATTGGGTTATTTGCCTATGTGCTACCGGCGCACAGTGTAACTTTTTTCACTTTTAGGATGCCAAAAGTCCAAAAAACAATGTTCTCCAATCTCAAAGATATTTTGACATGCAACAGATTCATAACCAACTGTTAAGAAAATGTATACAAAGCAAAGTAAAAAACCCACGATCACCATGATAAGCATTATGAAACTTGGATAATTGAAACAAGTGTAAAAATCATTTCACAGTCCAACATTTTTGACCAACTTTGTGGCCACGTGGTGGATTTTTCGATAACTGATTTGACTTCAAACTATTTTATTTAACATACTTGGGTATTTTATAACAGCGTCGGTAAGTTTCAGCCCCGTAGGCATTTTTTTAAATGTTTTTTATACTCAGTCGAGCAGACCTCACAGAGTATATTAACTTTGATTGGATAACGGTTGGGTGTACAGGTATAAAGGAAACGAGATAGATCAAAATCATCAGGATCGAAAAAAGATTTGATTGTGCCATGTCCGTCCGTCCGTCCATCCGTCCGTCCGTTAACACGATAACTTGAGTAAATTTTGAGGTATCTTGATGAAATTTGGTATGTAGGTTGCTAAGCACTCATCTCAGATCGCTATTTAAAATAAATGATATCGGACGATAACCACGCCCACTTTTTCGATATCGAAAATTTCGAAAAACCGAAAAAGTGGGATAATTCATTACCAAAGGCGGATAGAGCGATGAAACTAGGTAGGTGGGTTGAACTTATGACGCAGAATAGAAAATTAGTAAAATTTTGGACAATGGGGGTGGCACCGCCCACTTTTAAAAGAAGGTAATTTAAAATTTCTGCAAGCTGTAATTTGGCAGTCGTTGAAGATATCATGATGAAATTTGGCAGGAACGTTACTCCTATTACTATATGTATGCTTAATAAAAATTTGCAAAATCGGAGAACGACCACGCCCACTTAAAAAAAATTTTTTTTTAAGTCAAATTTTAACAAAAAATTTAATATCTTTACAGTATATAAGTAGATTATGTCAACATTCAACTCCAGTAATGATATGGTGCAACAAAATACAAAAATAAAAGAAAATTTCGAAATGGGATACTTTTAATGTCATAAGTCGAACAAAAATTTACCAATACTTGTGAAATTTGATAGGGGCTTAGATCCTAGGACGATAACTTATTTCTGTGAAAAAGGGCGAAATCAGTTGAAGCCACGCCCTGTTTTTATACACAGTCGACCGTCTATCCTTCCGCTCGGCCGTTAACACGATAACTTGAGCAAAAACAGATATATCTTTACTAAACTCAGTTCACGTACTTATCTGAACTCACGATGTATTGGTATAAAAAATGCCCGAAATCCGACTATGACCGCGCCCACTTTTTCGATATCGAAAATTACGAAAAATGAAAAAATCCCATAATTCTATACCAAATACGAAAAAAGGGATGAAACATGGTAATTGGATTGGTTTATTGACGCAAAATATAACTTTCGAAAAAAACTTTGTAAAATGGGTGTGACACCTACCAAATTAAGTAGAAGAAAATGAAAAAGTTCTGCAGGGCGAAATAAAAAGCCGTTGAAATCTTGGCAGGAATACTGTTCGTGGTATTACATATATAAATAAATTAGCGGTATCCAACAGATGATGTTCTGGCCACCCTGGTCCACATTTTGGTCGATATCTGGAAAACGCCTTCACATATACAACTACCACCACTCCCTTTTAAAGCCTTTATGGTGATATCTCGAAAAGGTGTCCACCTATAGAACTAAGCCCCACGGCCTTTTAAAATACTCATTAACACCTTTCGTTTGATACCCATATTGTACAAACGAATTCTAGAGTCACCCCTGGTCCACCTTTATGGTGATATCTCGAAAAGACGACCACATATACAACTACCACCACTCCCTTTTAAAACCCTCATTAATACCTTTAATTTAATACCCATATTCTACAAACACATTCTATAGTCACCCCTGGTGCACCTTTATGGGGATATCTCGAAAAGGCGTCCACCTATAGAACTAAGCCCCACGCCCTTTTAAAATACTCATTAACACTTTTCGTTTTATACTCATATTGTACAAACGCATTCTAGAGTCACTCCTGGCCCACCTTTATGGCGATATCTCGAAAAGGCATCCACATATAGAACTAAGCCCCACGTCTTTTTAAAATAATCATTAATACCTTTCATTTGATACCCATATCGTACAAACTTATTCTAGAGTCACCCGTGGTCCACCTTTATGGCGATATCTCGAAAAGGCGACCACCTATAGAACTAAAGCCCACTCCCTTTTAAAATACTCATTAACACCTTTCGTTTGATACCCATATTGTACAAACGCATTCTAGAGTCACCCCTGGTCCACCTCTATGGCGATATCTCGAAAAGGCGACCACCTATAGAACTAAGCCCCACTCCCTTTTAAAATATTCATTAACACTTTTCGTTTCATACCCATATTGTACAAACGCATTCTAGAGTCACCCCTGGTCCACCTTTATGGCGATATCTCGAAAAGGCGTCCACCTATAGAACTAAGGCCCACTCCCTTTTAAAATACTCATTAACCCCTTTCATTTGATACCCATATCGTACAAACAAATTCTTGGGTCACCCCTGGTCCACCTTTATGGCGATATCTTGAAACGGCGTCCACCTATGGAACTAAGGATCGCTCCCTTTTAAAATACTCATTAACACCTTTCATTTGATACCCATATCGTACAAACGCATTCTAGAGTCAACCCTGATCCACCTTTATGGCGATATCTCGAAAAGGCGTCCACCTATAGAACTAAGCCACGCCTTTTAAAATTCTCATTAATATCTTTCATTTGATATCCATATCGTACAAACAAATTCTAGAGTCAGCCCTGGTCCACCTTTATGGCGATATCCCTAAATGGCATCCACCTATAGAAATATGGCCCACTCCCTCATAAAATACTCTTTAATACCTTTCATTTGATACACATGTCACACAAACACATTCCAGGGTTACCCTCGGTTCATTTTCCTACATGGTTATTTCCCTTATGTTGTCACCATAGCTCTCAACTGAGTATGTAATGTTCGGATACACCCACACTTAACCTTCCTACGTTTTTTTTTTGTTTTAGGTAGCCACTAAAAGTTTGGTAAGCTTAGAAAATTTTTCGTTTTCAATAGAATAAAACTTGCCTGATTCCGCACAATTTCATTGAACGAATACATACGCATTAAAGGGAATTTCATATAGTTTCAGATAAAAAAAAACCATTGCGAAATTTTGCGTTAAGGTCTTTATGCCCTCGCACAGTGACCTAACAATGGAATGCCACCATTTTAAGTCTAAACTACTAGATCCAAAAAAAAGGCAGTTATACCTGAAATGGTAGAAACCCAGAAAAAGGAAATTTGTGCACTAAATAGCCTTCATTGTTTGTCATATGAGTTTTCCCACAGTTAACGAGTTGTGCACTTATCCCATCAATTTATGTTATGTATGCGCGCCTACCTAATGGTCGTCTATTATGGGTGATACTTCTAAGCAATTGAGTGCTTCTTTCCCTGAGGTTAAAGAACTAAATCCAATTATAAAATGGGGATGTGATGGAGCTGAGCATAGCTGTTAGAAACAACAATTTGCGGAAGAAAACAAATCGGACACTAGTATGTTTACATTTCACTAGTACTCCTTCAAATGTATACAAGGGTTGACAAACGAAAGGTTATAGTTTGGAGTAATCCTGTTCCATCTTCCACGAGATACTGCCGCCCGATAAATTTGTTTTTACAAAAGAAACACGAGATGTCATTTCAAAGGAGGTGCAATCTGTCAAAGACCAAATTTCCAGTATTCATCCTACAAAGATTCAAAGAGATAACCTAAACTTACTGGTGAAATCAACGTTTGTGTTGGGCAATTATTTATATTATTACCTTCCCCACCATTCGGTAGTTAAGCAAGATTGGTAATCCACCAAAGTTCGAGTAGTTTTTAATGCTTTAAAATCAACCTCATCTGTAAAATCTCTGAATGATATTCTCCACATTGGTCCCACTCTGCAGTCTGATCTTATGTTAGTAATTTTAAATTCGCGTCTTTACAAATTCCTATTCAACGGGGATATTCGATTATTTTCCGCAGGAGCAAAGAAGCGAAGCTTACCGATTTTGCACTCAAGACTGTTAAGTTTGGAGTAAGCTGCGCGCCGGCCATACGAACCTTACATCAGTTGGCGAATGATTCGAGTCACTTACCCCTAGCAAAGAGAATTTTAACAGAATAAACCTACGTTGATGATACACTGTCCGGTGGGCACGACATCCCATCTTGTATCCAGGCCCAATGCGAAATAATTAATTGTTTAATGTCTGCAGGTTTTCCCCTTAAAAAGATCACTGGTAATCATCCAGATCATCCAGATCTCCTTATTCTTATTTCAGCCGAAGACTTGCCCGATTAAGATTTTATGAAATTCGATTGTTCTAGCTCTACTAAAACTCGTGATATTCGATAGAATGCTTTAAGCGATGAGTTTTCATATACCACTGAGCCAACCCAACCCCCTCCTAGTGCAACCAAGAGGCAGAATTTATCGTCGGTTTCGAAAATTTTAGACCCCGAAGGGTGGCTACCGTCATTTCTTATTCAGGCGTAAATATTGTTGCAACAAATATGGTTGGAAGGCACGCATTGGGACGAATGTGTCAGACATATTCTCTAAAAGTGGCTACATTTCTTAGCAGATTTCCCAACGATAGAGCAAATTCGAATACCAAGATGGACTGAAGTTTCCCCTACAAATAAGATACAAGTACATGGATTTTGTCATCCTTCAGAGAAAGCGTATTGCGCAGCCGTTTACCTTCGTTCGCAGTCAAACAACAAAGTCTTGTCTCATTTATTTTTCTCTAAAACTAAGGTTGCTCCATTACAAACAGTGAGCACTTACTGTCTAAATACATCAAAGATATCATCAATCAACTTCCCTTAGGCTTGAAAAACCGCCATGCACACGGAAATTCTAAGTTGCAAATTGCACGCCCCAGATAATACAGAATGTTGGAAACATCAAATGGCGCCACCTATCCACAAACCACTACTCTGCTGAACTCGGTACTCGAGGGTGTAGGCCGCAGGATTTATTCCAACTGCAACTTTGGTGGAAAGGCCCAGTGTTGCTGCTCAAACCTTCCGATCAATGGCCTTTATCGTCCAGATAAAAGATAGCCCCTCCAGAAGAACGAAAAGTGTAAGCCCTAATTACTTTGGATAGTCTACGTGATATATTTGATCGCTTCTTATTATGTCCGAGAGCCCTCCGGGTGATAACTTACATGTTCCGTTTTATACATAGAATCAATCCCATACAGTCCACTCAATCAATAAATTATGAATCCCTAGTTATATAATCACATCTAGTGAAGCTCACTCTAAAGTCGAAAATAAAATTATGTATTCGGACGTGCAAACGTGCACAATTTTTAAGAAACATACTCAATCCCAAAGCATGGCAGGGTCGATTTAAAAATCGCTCATTGCTCTGTGAAAATCGTATTTTAGGGATCAAAATAAGAAACTTTGCCGAAGGAACCATACCTCTAAAACGAATTCTGATGCCCCCCCCCCCCCCCCCCCCCCCGAATTTTTGGGTAGGGGCAATTCCAATTCTACCTGCTGTGTCCTTGTGGTGGCTTAAAAAAAACAACACAAGCAATTTTACGATCTGCAATTGTGTCACAGTGATACCTTCCTTTTTTAAAACGGTTGTAAATTTTATACTGCCACCCCCTGAACAGGTTTTAATTGCCTATATTTAAATTTCGTATAACTTTTGCGTATCATGGCTATTACAATGATCAATAGCCCGATTACGCAGATTAAAACTGCTAGCCAAACATCTGGAATTTTTGGAGCAGCATTTGTTTCTGGTTCAGCTGGTGGCTCATATTTTAATATTCTATTTTCTGTTTCTTTGTTTTCTGAGTTTCCTGAATTTTCCTTTCCTAATTCATATTCGGCTAATGCTATCATTATGCCGTGTGCTATCTTTGTCCACCAAGCCATGCTGGAATTCTCTAATATTATTTTTCTGCCTTTGTGAGAAAGGAACTAAATTTAATTTTTAATAAAATATTTGATTTTATTCTTTATCCTATGCATTCCATTTTACTTGTTTATTTAGTTAACATTATTAAAGTCTAAGAAAATGTTTGTTCTTAACGGAAAAATTTGTTTAACTTAAAAAATTTTTTGCATTTTAATTTTTTGTTTTCAATTTACAAAATATTTTAAAAATTAATTTTTATGCCATTTTGCTTTTATTAATTTTTCCTGATTTAATTGACATTATAAAAATCTAAGAAGAATTTTGTTAATTTTATTTTTCCTTATTTAATTAATTTTATAGAAACTACTGTTTAAAATTTGTTTTTAAAATTTTTGATTTTCTTAACAAAAAATTTAAATTTAATATTTTTGACATTTCTATTTTCCTTAAAATTTAAATTTATTTTTTTTTGTTGAATTTACTTTACAAAGTATTATTTAAAATTAAATTTATGCTATTGGTATATTTCTATGCCACTTTGGGCTTCAATCTTTTTCTCTATTTATACTCAGTTGAGCAGAGCTCACAGAGTATATTAACTTTGATTGGATAACGGTTGGTTGTACAGGTATAAAGGAATCGAGATAGATATATACTTCTATATATCAAAATCCTCAGTATCGAAAAAAAATTTGATTGAGCCATGTCCGTCCGTCCGTCCGTCTGTCCGTTAACGCGATAACTTGAGTAAATTTTGAGGTATCTTGATGAAATTTGGTATGTAGATTCATGGGCGCTCATCTCAGATCGCTATTTAAAATGAACGATATCGGACTATAACCACGCCCACTTTTTCGATATCGAAAATTTCGAAAAACCGAAAAAATGCGATAATTCATTGCCAAAGGCGGCTAAAGCGATGAAACTTGGTAGATGGGTTGACGTTATGACGCAGAAAAGAAAATTAGTAAGATTTTGGACAATGGGCGTGGCACCGCCCACTTTTACAAGAAGGCAATTTAAAAGTTTTGCAAGCTGTAATTTGGCAGTCGTTGAAGATATCATGATGAAATTTGGCAGGAACGTTACTACTATTACTACATATGTGCTAAATAAAAATTAGCAAAATTGGATGAAGAACACGCCCACTTTTTAAAAAAATTTTTTTTTAAATTCAAATTTTAACAAAAAATTTTATATCTTTACTGTATATAAGTAAATTAAGTCAAAATTCAACTCCAGTAATGATATGATGCAACAAAATACAAAAATAAAAGAAAATTTCAAAATGGGCGTGGCTCCGCCCATTTTCATTTAGTTTGTCTAGAATACTTTTAATGCCATAAGTCGAACAAAATTCACCAATCCTTCTCAAATTTGGTAGGGGCATAGATTCTATGACGGTAACTGTTCTCTGTGAAAATGGGCGAAATCGGTGGAAGCCACGCCCAGTTTTTATACACAGTCCACCGTCTGTCCTTCCGCTCGGCCGTTAACACAATAACTTGAGCAAAAACCGATATATCTTTACTAAACTTAGCCCACGTACTTATCTGAACTCACTTTATCTTTGTGTACAAAATGGCCGAAATCCGACCATAACCACGCCCACTTTATCGATATTGAAAATTACGAAAACTACGAAATGCCATAATTCTATACCAAATACGAAAAAGGGGATGAATCATGGTAACTAGATTGGTTTATTGACGCAAAATATAACTTTGGAAAAAACTTTGTAAAATGGGTGTGACACCTACCATATTAAGTAGAAGAAATGAAAAAGTTCTACAAGGCGAAATCAACAGCCCTTGGAATCTTGCAGGAATACTGTTAGTGGTATTGCATATATAAATAAATTAGCAGTACCCGACAGATGATTTTCTGGATCACCTGGTCCACATTTTGGTCGATATCGCGAGAACGCCTTCACATATACATCTAAGGGCCACTCGCTTTTAAAACCCTCATTAATACCTTTAATTTGATATCCATATCGTACAAACACATTCTAGAGTCACCCCTGGCCCACCCTAATGGCGATATCTCGAAAAGGCGTCCACCTATAGATCTAATGCCCACTCCCTCTTAAAATGCTCAGTAACACCTTTCGTTTGATACCCATATCGTACAAACACATTCTAGAGTCACCCCTGGCCCACCCTAATGGCGATATCTCGAAAAGGCGTCCACCTATAGACTAATGTCCACTCCCTCTTAAAATGCTCAGTAAAAACCTTTCGTTTGATACCCATATCGTACAAACATTCTAGAGTCACCCCTGGCCCACCCTAATGGCTATATCCCTAAAAGGCGTCCACCTATAGACCTAATGCCCACTCCCTATTAAAATGCTCAGTAACACCTTTCGTTTGATACCCACATCGTACAAACATTCTAGAGTCACCCCTGGCCCACCCTAATGGCGATATCTCGAAAAGGCGTCCACCTATAGACCTAATGCCCACTCCCTCTTAAAATGATCAGTAACACCTTTCGTGTGATACCCCATATCGTACAAACATTCTAGAGTCACCCTTGGTCCACCTTTATGGCGATATCTCGAAAAGGCGTCCACTTATAGAACTAAGGATTACTCTCTTTTAAAATACTCATTACCACCTTTCATTTGATACCCATATCGTACAAACACATTCCAGAGTCACCCTGGCCCACCCTATGGCGATATTTCGAAAAGGCGGTCCCACCTATATACCTAATGCCCACTCCTCTAAAAATGCTCAGTAACACCTTTTCGTTTGATACCCATATCGTACAAACATTCTAGAGTCACCCCTGGCCCACCCTAATGGCGATATCTCGAAAAGGCGTACACCTATAGACCTAATGACCACTCCCTCTTAAAATGCTCAGTAACACCTTTCGTTTGATACCCATATCGTACAAACACATTCTAGAGTCACCCCTGGCCCACCCTAATGACGATATCTCGAAAAGGTGTCACCTATAGACCTCATGCCCACTCCCTCTTAAAATGCTCAGTAGCACCTTTCATTTGATACCCATATCGTACAAACAAATTCTAGAGTCAGCCTGGTCCACCTTTATGGCGATATCCCTAAATGGCGTCCATCCATAGAACTATGGCCTTACTCTCTCTTAAAATACTCTTTAATACCTTACATTTGATACACATGTCATACAACCACATTCCAGGGTTACCCTAGGTTCATTTTCCTACATGGTGATTTTCCTTATTTGTCTCCATAGCTCTCAACTGAGTATGTAATGTTCGGTTACACCCGAACTTAGCCTTCCTTACTTGTTTTAGGTTGAGTTTGTGCCATTTTGAAAGCTGATATCAAACTTTTTGTAATAAAATTTTGTTCATCCTTCCATATAAAAAAAATTCCTAAGCAAAAACGAAGTTTTTGCTCATAGTTTAGCGTCCATAAGGCCGATCAATTGATTCAAAAAATTTAAAGTGTACTTAAAAATTGATGACGCGTTGCTGCCAGTCAGAATGTTGCCAGTCAAAATCTTCTTTTAATGAAATATTCCACCCTGGTATGCGGTCATGCCGGCAATGGAAATCTTCTTTTCAGGTAATATTCTGCTTCCTTTGTGCTAGTTACAGTGTCAATATTTTGCTTCTTTGTGTGCCAGTGATTTGATGGTTGTTATTGTTACTTGAGACCAATGGCCAATTCTCCAAGTATTACTGAATGTAAGTTGTTCATATCGCTATATTTAATCATCTTCGATGGATTCAAAATAGTTTAACCCGTTGTTACAAGGAAATATTTGTTCCTCTTTTTTTCAGGATTTAAGTTTTAACCGAGTCTTCCTCGAGCAAAGTTAATGGTATACAATGCGAACTGGCAGGATCTCTAACCATCTATATCTTTAGCAGTTTTGCCAATTCTTGATCTAAGCTGGCAGGATCTTCCTCCAGCTAGATCTTTAGCAGTTTTGCTAATTTTGATCTAGACTGGCAGGATCGCCATGTAGTATTTCGAATAATAAAATAGATGCGCTGAGGTTTAGCGTCAGAATGATATTCATTTTTATTGAAGAAATTCTTTCCTATTTCTACAAAAGTTCTTAACCTGCACATACGTACATAGTACATACTACATAGTTTCATAATAAATAATGGTTAGTCAGCATAATGTGTAGTAACCTACATATTGTTAATGTGATTCATACATAAGTTGGTTGATCGATATATTGAATGGTTTGGTAAATGCAAATGAACTCAAGTGATTATTTCAATCAGTAAAAATGCATTGGCGTAGAAGGGCTTACTACATCATGCTACATAACTCTATAGCGCCCACCTATGAGGCGAAGCGGTTTAGGACTGGCATCTGCGCCGTTTCGCCTCATACGAGGGCGGCGGGATGTCGATGACCAAGACTGCCAACCCCTAATCCAGGATGTTATGCGGACTGTGTCTATTGGACGATTTACAGCCAGGGGATATATTCGGCTGTATTCTAGGGGAGCCTTCCCGATACCGGGCCACGTCGGGAAGTATTGATGGCCTTACCACAGTAAGGGGCACTGCTGTGGCGGACGGTTCTTTACCTTGTCAAGCAGGTGGTCGCACAACCAAGATGAACGACTTAATATTTAATTTTAATATAGACGATGAAAGGGGAGGATTGAGTCGCAACCCAAGCACGACAAAACTGCCTTAAGCGATACGTCAGGCTCGGGGAGCGGGAGTGTTAGAAAAGTCTAAAACTGAAAACGAAAAAGTAGAGTGGAGAAGGGTACGAAGCAGAGGAATTAAAACAGCTCTGTCGCAGTACCATGCAGCACTAAGAATTGTCCAAGGCTTGGAAACAGTAGTCAACGCAACAGTAGTGGAGATCGAGGGATTGGAGTGGGCTCATAGAAATAGGGTGAAGGCAGTTTAAGAGGTTTGCTGCCAGAAACCAAGTACGAGGAGGAAGAAGCGTCGAATGGCAGAATGAAGAGGCTACGTTGGGCGGAAGGCGACAAGACTGGTTTCAAGAGGCAGAAAAGACCCAGTCCCACAGATGGGCTCCGGCTTTCTCGGAGCTGCTAGAGGGATGTAACGCTAAGACTCCGGCTTTCTCGGAGGTGCCAAACGGAGTTAAGGCTAAAACTCCGGCTGTTCCCAAGATAATGAGTGATGTGGCAACGCAGTCACTGATTGTGGTGCTGGTTGATCATTCCAATCCTTTCGGGCAGATACTTACTGAGAAGCGGAGATCTATAGAAAGGGAGCTTATAAACTTAATGCTTAAGATGATGGGGGAAAAACAAAGTAAACCCCTTTCAACCTTTGATTCGGGGGTGGCATAAAGGTGTGAATATGATAGCGTGCGACAACATCGCGAGCTTGCCGTGGCAGGAGGAAGCGGTTCCAAACTTCCAAAAGCAAAGCACGAACGCCCAGTTTGGAGATAGTGGATAAAGCACAAATCCCCACGGTACCAAAAGTGAAAGTATGGATACCATGCGTGATGAAGTCGGAGGATACGCTTGGAGAATCAGAATCCGAATATACATACATAGAATTGGAAGCTACTTACTGTATCTCGGCCCAAGGAGGAAGGTCAGTTCTATATCTTCCAAATAAACAAGCAGGCGGATTATATATTGAACATGCAACTTGTTTTGGGGTACGGTCAAAATTTACATGCGACTCAGGAAAAAAAGTCACGAGGATAATTATCCTAACACTTTAGAAGTGGGCGAAGTCTAAAAAGACCTCAAAAGCCTTAGAGAAAAGGGACATGTATAGAACGCGGATGTCACCACGAAGGTGTTGTAAGAGGACCAATAGCCAAATTGTGGTGCGAGTCGCACAGAGGAATATCGAGCACAGGATTTACGACCTGTAAAAAACCCCGAGGATAACAATGGTAATTTGCAAGAAGTGGAAGAGGCTTAAGAGGACCTCTAAGGCCTTAAACCAAAAGGGTAAGAAGAAGAGGTGTTGGAGAGAGACAAACAGCCCAATGGCGCTGCGAGTCTTACAGATAAACCTCAAACACAGTAAATTGGCGTCGAGTGAACTCCTCTTAACCCTTGAGGAGATTTTGTTAGACGTGGCGCTGATGCAGGATCCATGGCTCTCATCAAGAGGAAAAGTTTCTGAACTCAGCTCGCACTGGCGTTTACTACGCCCAAACGGCAGGAAGCGCGAGCTATAGTCATGGTAAGGAAACAGCTGCATTCATATATATGCTGCCTTATTACACTAACGAGAACCTCGCAGTGATGGCCGTGAGCGGAAGAATAAACAGGTATTAATCCTGGCATCCTACTACATGGCCCATGCTTCGCAAGTTCCACCAATGGAATGCAAAAGGCTAGTATAGGACGAATGGCGCAACAGGCGGTTGGTCATAGGAGCGCATGCAAACGGCGGAGGAGATACGAATGAGAGAGGCGAGTCTCAATTTTTTTACATCCTGCAAACCAATTTGCAGATAGCCAGCCGGGGAAGTATCCATACATGCGTTGGTTCAATATCCAGCAATGTTCTTGATATTACATTGAGCTCTGAACGTAATATATCAATGTATGATTGGGTGGTTCTTGCTAGACCATCCTTCTACCCCCTAAAGAGGAGCCTTTAGAAACCCCAGGTCAACGAACTGGGCGAAATTCCAGAAACATTTAGAAACAAAAATTGGACAACCCGAAGAGGCAACCTCTGTGGAGGAACTGGAGGAGTCCAATCATTTTCTAACAATGACGCTTATGACTGCGTATAACAGAGTTTTCCCTCTATTATTACTATTATTATTAGTATTATTATTATTATTTATTTATTTATTTATTTATTTATTTAAACATTTTCACACAGATTACAAGAAGACGTACTAGTATTTAAGCGTAAAAACTAAAAATTAACTAAAAGTTTACGTATATAAATCATTTAAAAATAGTTTAAATAAGTATTTTGTGGAGGAAAAGTCTACACCCACAGGATTTGAAAGTGTATTAAACTCTTTTACTTACTTACTTAATTGGCGCTTAACCGTCTAAACGGTTATGGCCGTCCAACAAGGCGCGCCAGTCGCTCCTTCGCTCCGCCAACCGGCGCCAATTGGCCACACCAAGGGAGTTTAAATCGTTTTCCACCTGGTCCTTCAAACGGAGTGGGGGCCGCCCTCTACCTCTGCTTCCATAAGCGGGTTCCGATAGAAACACTTTCTTGGCCGGAGCATCATCTTTCATTCGCATAACATGGCTAGCCAGCGCAGCCGCTGCGTTTTAATTCGCTGGAATATGTTGATGTCTGCGTATAGCTCGTACAGCTCATCATTAAATCTTCTTCGGTACTCGCCATCGCCAACGCATAGAGGTCCATAAATCTTTAAACTCTTTTAAAGCTCTAAAAATCGGAGCATTAGAATCGTAGTTTGTTCTAACCGTGTCCAGCCAGAAATTATCGTGATTCCGTAGACTCCTCTGTGGGATGTTGAAACAAATTCTGGCTGGCAGATATTTACTGTCCATCGCTCTGTCCATCGATCCACTTATTAAGTAAAAAACAAAGGTGAGAGACAGAATAGAACGTCTTGTAATGGTCGCTATCAAAATTAATGTCAAACATTTTCATCGCCTACAGTTCGCGACCAAAACTTGTCGCAGGCGATAAAATGAAATGCTAGTTCGACGAATGGATGGCGCTGCTGTTGGTATTTGATCTAACTTATATCGCACTGAACGTACTATAAACCACAGCTAACTTCAATAGAGACTTTCCAAAAGAAAAAAATATATATATAAAGAGCGGCAATTTCCGAAGCTATAAAAAGGCTGAACACCTAACAGTTACCCTTTTCTTTGGACAACCGCCAAGTCATCGCCGAGTACCTGATTCAATTGTCACCTTATTCGGACTTTAAAGTCCCACGTACGAATTCCCAGGTATGTATACATGAAAGTAAAGTGTAAAGTGCCAGGTTGTTGCATTCACTTATGCACATCCCGTTTTTTTGTTACAGCGCCATAGAAATTGCAGTGGAGGGAAGAACCACACTCGACACCCAAAATCTTGCATCCACGACAGGGGTGGGTGTGGATACATTTTTATTACAAGTGAAAAGGCAGAACACTAAGCAACCTATAACGGGGCAGCAACAGCCTTTTGCTTCTGTTCTGTACAGGCACCAACCACACATATGTACCAATGTACAGGCCCCACTGCGCCTAGGTGTTGTACGTTACCCATTCAGGCCTTTGCCATCCAATCAGGTGCAAGACAAATCCCATCTCAATAGCCAGAGGCAAGAGGACAGGATAGGTGGTACCAGCAACCATTCGCACTAAACAAGAGTAGGGAAGAATAAGTGGAAACCGTTAGGAAAAGATTTGAAACGAAAACGCGATAGAGTGCGGAAAGTCTAAATATATGTAGCCAAAGAGATTTGTGGCAACCAAAAAGAGTGACAGCAACAACTACCGAACATTAGAAAACAAAGAGTTGTTACCACCAGACAAACAAGAAAGAAATAAGTCGAAGATTAGTTAAGTTAAAAGTGTGAATTAAATGCGAAGGGTATTATTCAATGTATACTCGTAATCAGTTAAAAAACATCCGAAAAGGTTGAGTAGCTAAAAGAAAACCAATCACTTATACCAGCTAGTGCCTATAAATAACCAATGTAAAAGTCATTGCCGGTCCTATTGTGTTCGGTGTTGTTGCCAATCCCAGCCCCCGCTTAGAAAAGCAAGCGCAAAAATCTCAATTAAATCCGAATCAGATTCAATCAAGTAAATGTTCGTATATCTCGCTGCGGACAATGAAAGAAGATATACCTATATAGATAGAAAACTACGGTTTCTATAGAACTGTTAAGTTAGGATTTTTATGTAACGAAAGAAAACGAAATTGCGAATAAGTGCCACCAGCTGATTGCAGCTCCGACCGACCGCAACATCGCATAACAACTACAACGATGGAAGGCCTTTCAACGCTGCAGCTGAACGCGAATTTGTAAGCACGTAAGTTATATATTTTCTATCTAATTCTTTCGTTACCATTTGTATTCAGCCGATCCATATCGCCGTAAATATGTACGTCAGCCGGCAACCATTCTCCTTGCCTAAAGTTCATTTTCTATAGTGTTTGAAATTTTAAATTTTCAGTAATGCTGATTGGCATTTTCATAAATCGCGTATTCTCGCTCTAAGCTCACTCGCACTCGCTGGTGTCCATACCTACATACCTACATAATTACAAACGTACATATGTCGATTTGGTGACAGCTAAACACTTACATAAAATCCGGGAAAACCTTAATTGAAACCCCAACCGAAGGGATAAAATTCCACATCGAGTTGATAATTGTTAAAGAGACATTGGCAGTTGTATTCGATTTTTTTTGGTGTGCCTTTGATCCAATTGATCTAGTTGTGATTGCCTTTGCTTTTTTATGCAGAACTCGCTTTGAGTGGGAAACCCAAATCCATAGAGAGATAAGAGTTTAAACTTCAACAATTTTTATTAGCCCCTTGTAACGCCCATAAGTATGTAGGTGAAAAGTTGTTATTATTAAGAATCAAATCATATAGTTGAAGTTTCTTGATATTTGAAATTACGAGGGTTACTCGTCATACAAGTTTGTTTAGCTAAGTTTAGTAGTAATCATTGTTTAATAAAACACCAATATGAATTTATAAAGTTGTCAAGAAAACAACCTATCATGTGCTAAGTCTTTCTGCTAATTCCTGGTAGGCATGGCAACATAAAAAGGTAAGAGAAATTAACGTGGGTATCTTCCAATGCATGTTTAGATCGAAGATCATGGTAGGGTAGGGTGCAGAATGCAAGAGTCGAATGTCACCTTAGACCTTGCACCCTAATACACACTCAACAAGTTTCAAATATTCTTAAATCTAATTTTTATGTGACTTCATCATGACTTGATATTTGCTTGTTTAAACGGAGGAGGTTTCTCCCTTCTTCGGTTCTGCCCGGAGTTCTATAAATTAAAGTTTGTGTAACTGAGGTTGAGTATCGGCAAAAACCCACCCCACGCCGAAAGAGCTAAGGCACGAGAGAGCTCCATCCGCCGAGACCCCTTCAACCTTTTGTAGTCGAGAATGCTAGGAGTCTAGTTCAGTTTGTTTGACACTAGCTTGCATTCACCTACATTCAACTAAATGCTCCTGTGATCTCACCTTGCCACATCCCGTTGTGCTATGTCCCATCGGTACCAAAACACGTTACCTCACCTACATCTTTAGCTTCCCATTAAGGAGCCAGCGAGCACAAAGATCACATGGCAGTCAAATTACCATTACAATCTGCTTTCTAACGACTCTAGCCTAATAAGCAAACAGCGACTACTGTAAGAAGGAATGGCGTCATTGAAGTACAATGACCGTAGGGCAAAGCGAACAAAAACTTTTTTTACGCATTCAAGCCTGGTAATGTGACTATTATAGTATGGTTTCCAGATGAAAACGGCGTATTATAGTTTAGATCGCATAATAGAGGTGTATAGAAATTTGAAAATGTAGGGATCACTAACATCAGAGCTAAAACGTTTAATGAAGGCAAGTTTTGAATATGCCTTCGCAATTATGTAATTCAAATGCGTTTGAAACAAAAATTTACAATCGAATACATCACCAAAATCAGTAATTTCACTTAAAGTGGATAATCGAAGACCATTGATTTATACGATGTGGGTAGCGGGCAGCGAGGCTTTTAGTAGCAAACATGTGCTTTGCACACAGAGTATATTAACATTGATTTGATATCGGTTGGTTGTACAGGCATAAAAGAATCGGGATAGATATAGACTTCCATATATCAAAATCATCAGTATCGAAAAAAATTCGATTGAGCCATGTCCGTCCATCCGTCCGTCTGTCCGCTAACACGATAACTTGAGTAAATATTGAGATATCTTCACCAAATTTGGTTATCTGGACCCAGAATAGATTGGTATTGAAAATGAGCGAAATCGGATGATAACCACGCCCACTTTTTATATATATAACATTTTGGAAAACACAAAAAACTGATTATTTAGTAAATAATACACCTAGAATGTTGAAATTTGACGTGTGGACTTTTATTGAGACTTTTGGGCGTGGCACCGCTCACTTGTGATAAAATCAATTTTACAAATATTATTAATCATAAATCAAAAATCGTTAAACCTATCGTAACAAACTTCGGTAGAGAGGTTGCCTTTACTATAAGGAATGCTTTGAAGAAAAATTAACGAAATCGGTTAAGGAACACGCCCACTTTTATATCAAAGATTTTTAAAAGGGTCGTGGAGGAATAAAATAAGCTATACCTTTGCAAAAAGAGCTTTATATTAATGGTATTTCATTTCCCCGCCCCTTTTATGACTAAGCAATTTTCTATGTTTCGGGTGCCATAACTCGAAGAATAATTAACGGATCGTACTAAAATTGGGTACACGTATTTTCCCTATAGCAGGAAATATTTTTAGAAAAAATGGGCGAGATCGTTTAAAGATCACGCCCACTTTTATATAAAAGACTAGAAAACCCGGCAGACGTTGTCCTGTCCTAAATTTGGCTTGTCTGCATACATTTTAATAAGCTTTTTCCGTCTGACTCTGCCCTCCCCCTCTTCACTTTTTCCTAATTCTTTTATTCACTCCTCCCTCCGTCTTTATCGCTTCATCTATCTCCATCTTCGTCTCATTCTATCTATTTTTCAATCTCCTTCTCCTTCTCTCTTTTCACTTCTCTCAATTTCTTCTCATTATTCTGCATCCCTTATTGCCTGTCCCAGAGGGTGTTATGTATTTTATTCCAGTCCCAGTCCCACTCCGAGTCTCAGTCCCAGTCCTAGTCCTAATCCCAGTCCCAGTCCGTCTCTGGAAAATATATATTACTCTGTACTAAAGCACTCATCAACAGCTTTCATTTGATATCCATATTGTACAAACACTGTCTAGGCATTCACTGGCCCAAGTTTTGGCCTATATCTCGACACCCTAGTCACCCAGGGGTATGAAAATTACCCTCTACACAACTAAAGACTCCTGAATTTAAAAAAATGTCATAGTACCTCTAAATCGCGAACCCCTCAGAAACCCCCCCCCCCCCCTCTCTGCGGGCCTGGTGATGTGCTATACTTGATATCATTCGCTATAATATTTTTTATTGCTGGCTGGCTGTTTAATTAAACACCAAGCAATTACACGGAAGTATATCCGCACCACCTGAAAATATGAGTGCCACTGCGTATACGTAACATTTTATTATTACGTGTAAACAAATAAAAAAAATTGCAATAAAATAATATTGTGACTATAAACTGAGATATAACCTATCCTATCTCTCAAGTTAGATCAAACTATACACGGGGTGCAAAACAAATTCAAATCGGTTCAGTAGTTTATGAGTCCATCGCGCCCAAAAATGTTGTGACACGTGTTTTTTATATATTAAGATTTTTAAAAGGGTTGTAGACGAAAATAATAAGCTATATCTTAGCGAAAAAGAGGTTTGTATCAATAGAATTTTACATTTTGAATTAAATTATAACATTAAATTGGAAAACACTAAAATTTTTGAAAATGGGTGTGGCACCACCCCTTTTATGTCTAAGCAGTTTTCTATGTTTCGGGGGCCATAACAAGAAGAAAAATTAACGGATCGTAATAAAATTGGGTACACTAACTTTCTCTATAGTAGAAAATATTTCTAGTAAAAATTGGCGGGATATGTTAAAGACCACGGCAACTTAGATATAAAAAGAGTTTAAAAGGGTCGTAGACTAGAATAATAAGCTATAACTTAGCAAACAATAGTTTTGAATCAATGATATTTCACTTATCAAGTTTTATTGTAAGAAGGAAATAGGGAGACATTTTTTTTAAACGGGCGGTGCCACGTGCTATGTAGAAAAGTAATTTATCTGAAATGAAATGTGCAATTTAAGCTCACGCTGAGTATATACTGTTCGGTTACACCCGAACTTAGACACATTTACTTGTTTATATTAGGATTTAACTTTTTACGTTTACACCAGTCGGCAACATTAACTATGTATATCAGATTGTAGGCTCAGCATGTGTTCATTGCTCGTAATTGTCGAAAGAATATTTAGATCATAATTGAAACAGCTGGTTATATCATTGATAAAAATTACGAAGGGAAGCGGGCCCAATATGCTACCCTGTGGAACCCAGGAAGTCGCTATGAAAGGATCCGACGATGCTCCATCAAGAGTAACCACACATTTACGGGAGGAGAGATGGGATTCAAGCCATTTAAAATAGTGGAATGAAACCCTAGAGCTCTCAATAATAAAATTGTGTGATTGACCTTGTCAAAAGCTTTTGAAAAGTCTCTGTACACTGAATCAACTTAAAGGCGATTTTGAAACGCAGAAATACAGTATTCTGAAAATACGGCGGGGTTTGAAACTGTTGAGTGATCTGTAATTAAACCGTGTTGTTGAACGGAGATAAAACGATTAACTGCAAAATAAATCTTATTTTTAACTATACCCTCAAATAGTTTTGAGACTGAGGATATCTTTGAAATTGGTCGATAATTCGCAATATTGTTCTTATTACCACTTTTACCCGCTGGAGTGATAGAACTAACTTTCCAGGCATTAATAAACACTCCTCGTTCAAGTGATTTATTGAACAGAACCAACAATGGGAAAGCAAGGGCAGAACTCCCCATTTAATTTGTTTCGTCCCTCCCACAAATTGTCATCCTCCCAGCAGCTCCTTGCAGCAGGACTGCTCCATAATCTCTTGCTCCGGGAAGGTAACGAATCCAATCCGGGTCCGTCTCCTGACCTCGGTCCTGAGAAATGGTTTTGCTGCATCTGCCGGAAAAGAATCTTTTTAGGACGGTCATACTCTGTTCAGTGTGTCTCGTGTAAGGGATGGTTGCATCGGACAGGTTGTTCTGGGCTTGATCCCAAAACCCGACGTCCACGTAACTTTTATAAATCTTTTGTGGCTCCTTGCTGTTCACGCCCAAGGGCGCCCCGTAGTCTACGTCTAAGCGCCCCCCCATTACCTTCCAGCAGCCCCGCTGCTCAGCAAGCCACAACAAGTACCCGCTGCTGCTCGCGCCTTACGGCGCCAACAACTCAAACAGCTGCTACCACTCATAACTACAATCTTCGTAGTAGAGTCGGAAGCAATGCTGAGCAACAGCTCCTGCCCCCGTCATCTCCCCCCCTCTTTTCCGGAAGCAATCGTGTAGGTCAGGGAAACAGACTCTTAGTCCCTACCTCCGTTTGCACCGTTTGCCAGCACAGAATATATATGTTTGCGACATCCGCCCAATGCAGCTCCTGCCTCGGGTGGTGCCACTTTCCTAGATGTTCTGGTCTCCGCGACGGCAACCCCTCGCGGGTTTCATCGCGCCATGTTGCCAGGTCGCAAACCCAAATCATCCGGGTACCCCAATGCTTGCCCAAGGACGCCCAGTCCCAGGGCCACAACAGCAATTGCGTCCTGGCCTTCCTCAACCCAGGCGTAGTCACACGTCACTTACCCCCAGAGTGGCGACGTCTCCCCTCATGCACTTCAGAATTCTGCAGTTAAACTGTAATGGACTAACTGGGAAGATTACGGAGATAGTCAATTTCATGAAGCGGCACAACATCCGCATTGCTGCGATTCAAGAGACTTAACTCACAGCACGATCTGCATTGCAGACCTGCTCTGGGTATAATGTCCACAGAAAAGATCGCGAGAGCGGAAATGGAGGCGGCCTCGCGTTTATAATACACCACTCTGTGCAATATCACATATTTGATCCTGGCATCGACCGCAGGGACAACGTCTTAGAACGTCAAGGCCTATCTGTCCGGTCGGGCGATGCAAACCTAGAAATCATCAACATCTACATCCCCCCTGCCACCTGTTGCCCCGGTGGATACCGCCCTAATATTAGAGCCTTACTCACTGGAAACAATCGCATTATTTTAGGCGACTTCAATGCCCATCATGATCTATGGCATTCAAATTTGCGGGCGGACAGTAGGGGCGAGATGTTGGCGGATCAAATAGAAGAAACGACGTTCTGCACAATAAAGGGAGACGCCCCCACACGTATGGTAGGAAGCTGTCACAGTTCGCCAGATATCTCAATCGTGAGCGCAGAACACGTAAACTGCGTCAACTGGCAGCCGATGGTATCATTGGCATCCGACCACCTGCCTATACTTGTTTCGCTCGAGCGTACCGCTGACTTCATCATCACCGAAAAACGCACTTTCATAAACTTTAAAAAAGGAAAGTGGGGAGAATATAAATCCTTTACAGACAACCTCTTTGCTGCCCTCCCTATCCCGACTGATGCCCGCCAAGGGGAGCGTGCCTTCCGCAAGGTCATTGAATCCGCCTCGGCACGTTTCATTCCCGCCGGGAGAATTCCCGAAATCCGGCCCCACTTCCCGGCGGAGGCCGCAAACTTAGCGAGAGAACGTGACCTTATTAGGCAGCTTGATCCAGGCGACCCCCAAATAAGGGATATAAACCAACGTATCAGATTGCTTGTGGATGAACACAAGCGGGCGAAATGGGAGGAGCACCTAAGAGGTTGTAACCTCTCTACCGGTGTGGGTAAACTTTGGTCCACCGTAAAGTCCCTATCGAATCCGACTAAGCACAAAGACAAAGTTTCCATCGCCTTTGGCGACAAAGTGCTGTCGGATGCGAAAAAATGCGCGAGCGCTTTCTGCCGACAATATATAATGCATTCTACGATCGACAAAGTTAGACGGAGGGCCAACAGACACGCACATAAACACAAATTCAGCGCGTCACCAATCACCATCACCGCTAAAGAGGTTGAGGACGCCATTGGTCGCGCTAAACCATCCAAAGCAGTGGGCCCAGACGGCATAGCCATGCCGATGCTTAAAAGCCTAGGGGAAGAGGGTTTCAAATATTTAGCGCAGGTCTTCAACCTGTCTCTTTCCACCTTTGTCATACCCGAGAAATGGAGAATGGCCAAGGTGGTCCCGCTACTAAAGCCTGGTAAACCAGCTAACATAGGAGAGTCGTATCGTCCGATATCTCTCCTATCGCCAGTAGCAAAGACGCTCGAAGCCATTTTGCTCCCTTATTTCCAAGCAAATTTGCAACTAGCCTCCCATCAGCATGGCTTCAGAAAACTCCATAGCACTGCCTCCGCGCTAAATGCCATTGGCACCCAGATAAATTGCGGTTTAAATCAAAACCCCCACCATAGAACAGTACTCGTAGCGCTAGACCTATCAAAAGCTTTTGATACGGTCAACCACGGCTCGTTACTGCAAGACCTGGAAGGGTCTACCCTTCCCCCATGTCTTAAAAGGTGGACCGCAAATTATCTGGGTGGTCGGCAGGCATCGGTGCTATTTAGAAACGAAACATCAAAGCCAAGGAGAATTAAACAAGGGGTGCCACAGGGTGGTGTCCTATCCCCACTTTTGTTTAATTTCTACATATCTAAGCTACCTTCACCACCGGAAGGAGTCACAATCGTTTCCTACGCCGATGACTGCACAGTAATGGCCACAGGCCCAGGCCCACAGATCGATGAGCTATGCAATAAAATAAACGGCTACCTCCCTGATCTCTCCAGTTTTTTCGCCTCGCGAAACCTGGCATTATCACCGACTAAATCTTCCGCGACCTTATTTACAACATGGACGTCCCAAATGTCGACCATTTTGAACATCCACGTCGATGGCTCTACGCTACCGACTGTCCTACACCCCAAAATCTTGGGTGTGACGTTTGATCAGGATCTACATTTTGGTGAGCACGCAGCCGCAATTGTTGCGAGAATTCAGAGCCGTAACAAAATCCTCAAATCCCTTGCTGGAAGTACCTGGGGAAAAGATAAAGAAACGCTCATGACTACATACAAAGCAATTAGCCAGCCGATTACGTGCTACGCGTCACCCATATGGTCGCCAAGCCTGAAAATTACCCACTGGAAGAAGCTACAGGCCTGCCAAAATACTGCTCTCAGAATTGCCACGGGCTGTCTTCTTATGTCCCCAGAACACCATCTACATAATGAGGCGAGAATACTCCCCATCAGGGAAAGAAACGAGATGCTGACCAAACAGTTCCTGTTGAATACCCAGAAACCTGGGCATTCCAACAGACATCTGATTGACGAGCCAGCACCGCCTAGGGGCTTAAGAAGTAATCTCCGTAAGCATTTTGAGGAAATACGGCATCTGAGAACACAGCCGTATGAAGCGAAAAAACACGAGCAGGTCCTTGGTGAACTCCACAAACAGGCGTCGGACCTTTATGCCGGGAATTGCCCGGTGAACCCAGTACTCAAAGTAAAGTATCCAAAACTTGCGGAAGAGGAACGCATACTCCCCAGGGAAACGCGTGTCACTCTGGCTCAACTTCGTTCTGGATACTGTAACAGGTTAAACTCTTACCTATCCAGAATCAACCCCGACATACAAAATGTATGCCCCGCTTGCAATGTGTCCCCACATGACACCAACCATCTCTTTAATTGTAATGTGGAACCAACGCCTCTAACACCCCTTTCCCTATGGTCCACCCCTGTTGAAACAGCAAGTTTCCTTGGACTCCCGTTAGAGGATATTGATGACAGTTTGTGATCGGTCGCGTCTGTTAGGTGGGGCGAAGCACTGCTACAACAACAACAACAAGGGCAGAACTCTTTTTTTTAACCCATCTACATCGGTTTTAGTAGACGTCTTCAGTTGTCGGATTCCCTCTTCTCTATCAGCGGGCGTTAGACTTAGCGATCAAAAATTTATTGGTGAATTTATGTTCGTGTGACAAACCTGATCAAGGTCAGTGTCAGCATTGAAGTTTGACTTGAAGAAATGAGAAAAGATCATCAATAATAGAGTGCGCTTGGGTATCATTGAGATAGACAACAGAAGGTATACTCGAACACGATTTTCTGGAATTGACATATCTCCAAAATGATTTTGAGTTTATTATTATTATTATTATTATTAGGCCTGTAGATCTATTTTGCATTACTTACCACCCTAATTTGGTATGTGGAGGCTTTTAATGTATCTAAGTACCTCTTCAGGCTTTTTACTACATATCATATAGGGATTAATAGTCACACCACTTAGATGGGAGAGTCTCTGCCTTGTCAGAACGACGCATTCGTAGAGAATGGGGACGGGCGTTTCATTCTCCAGCTCACAGAAATGAGAAATTTTAGTATCGGATTGATTTAACTTACTTAGGTCATATCGTAGACCACAGTGCCCGTATAGTACCCAGTGAGATTTCGTAGGTCCTCCCTAACTTGCCCCCTAAGAAAGTTCGGAGAAAAAGCAAAGGCGCCGAGTATGAGATCTATTGAGGTTCTACAAGCCTGTGATTTCCAGGGCGAAGAGGATCTCATATAACAATTTCTGTGCGGACATAGAGTGCTCCAGCGAAACAGCACGGTTAAAAAAAGTCCAAGCAAGGGAAACATAGTCCACTTATAAAAAAGAGAAAGGAGAATGGTCACGTAATAGTGAGGAATCCCTTGAGCTGCTTTTCGATAGATATTTCCTTAAGGAGGTAATTCAGAAGAGCCAGCAGACAGCACTCACATTCGGTCACGGAGCGGGTAGTGTTGGGCTTGGTGACCAATACCAAGATCGAATGGGCGGTGGAGACGTTCTCTAAGTTTAAATTGCCGGTCCCAGATAGTATACTCCCGGCCATGCTACATATTGCAAGTAGAGCGGTCGTGGAATGGCTTAAAATAGTAATTGATAGGTGCATAAGACTGAATCATGTACCGCACCCTTGGAGAACTGCTCGTGTAGCTTTCTTACCAAAGGCGGGAAAGATCGGTCACATGTATCGCAAAGTCTACAAGCCCATTAGCTCAACTTCATATCTGCTCAAAACCTTTGAGAGGCTGATAGATGTGTACATAAAGTCCAGCGTGGATGGAAAACTGCTCTCCTCAAAAAAACATGCATACAGAAAAGGCAAGTCGGTAGACACTGCACTGCAAAGGGTGGTAATACACATAGAGAAAGCCCCGGAACATAGGGAGTATACTTTAGCAGTCTTCTTAGATGGGCCTTTCAACAATGTTTCTTAACGGGCGATCATTGATGGTTTTAACTACATTAATAAAACTATATCCAGCCATAACCAGATGGACCGGCTGCATGCTAAATTGCAGGAATATTATCTCACAATGGTTATTGTGTTAGGCCACTAAATCAGTGAACAGGGTCCCGCCGTAGAGTGAACGCTAGCCATCAACTGCTCAGGCGGTTCGATGAGGGACCCGTATAACTTACAGTGAATTGGACGCTTCGGGATATACATACCCGAGCATCCAATGTCGGGTTGACATTGAACGCAGAGAAGACGGATATGGTCTTGTTTACTAAGAGGTACAACGTCCCGAATTGGGCCAGGCCAGGGAGGGGTGACCCTCCAGGAGAAACCTTGCACAAAATATCTAGGAATCATCCTAGATGTCGTGGAAGATCAAGGTGGAGGAGACGCCACTTTATAAAGGAATGTTGGTGTGTACGTGGGGTTAATCGCCCTCTCTTTCACATTGGGTATTTGCAGCATTTGTAAACCCTGTTCTATACTATGGAGCTCTTGCTTGGTGGAAAGCCACACAAAAAAGAACCTCCCTAAAAAAATTAGAGGGGTTATGCAGGCTATCAATACTGAACCTGAAAACAATCCTGCACATTCCACCTGTAGGCCTGGTAGCAAGGAGCATAGTGCTAACAATTGCAACGAGGCTCAGTGCCTCGTGGCAACTTGAGCGCAGACCATACGGCCATAGTAGTATAGCGGGGACTCTTAAAGCCACAATAGAGGTAGGAGGTCTCTGCGTATTGTTGTTCCCTTCTATGAGCAAATTCTTAGGACAGATTACGCTCGAAATGCTCCCATCGATCGAGCTATCAATGAACTTAACAGGATCTCTAACTCTGTCTCATTTGACTTCTCAATATATAAGTACGAACTCATTAACATATTCAATACAGTTTTGTAATATATTGTTAAGTTTTACGTTTTTTTGATATGCATAGCTTTGTAAGAAACCTGCATTTCAAAGACTTGAATTAATATAAATATAAATATAAATATAAATATAAATATAGATAAATATAAATATAAATAGCGGACGAGGCGATACATGTGTACATATATGGTTCCATGGTGAAGGAAGCAGTAGTTAAACTGCAGCCGTGTTAATTTTTATATTGACCGCGAAGCAACAATTAAGGTAATTATCTCGCATAGCACAGCATATTAAAGTGTGTGCTAGAGTGTAAGCAATCCCTGAAAAGAATCCGGACGGGGAAAATCATACATCTATATTCGGTCCCAGGGCATATGGGAATAGATGGGAATGAAAAAACGGGTGAAAAAGCTTAAAGGGGCACATCCCTTGAAACTTGCTCCGTAGACGCCCAGTTAGATTGGGCGAGATTAAGAGAAGGCTAGAGGTGCACATGATCAAGCAAGCGGGAAAGGCGTGGGTCCAAGCGCGGGGCTGTAAAGTGTCGAAGATTATGTGTACATCTTACAATCTTAGACTAAAAAAGTTGCTTCTATCATTAAAAGAGGGGACTGTAGACTCATGGCGGGTATTCTGACTGGACACTGCCTTCTGACGTAACATGCCTTTAAATTATGTTTGGTCAGTGATAGCAGATGTAGGAAGTGCGGGTTGGAGGAGGAAACGATCGAGCACGTTCTGCGCTCGTGCCCTGCGCTCGCTAGGCTAAAACTCCAACTATTAGGAGTAATACAGCTGTCAGACCTAGAAGCATCAAGTGGCTAAATCATAGAAAGCCTCTAGTATTTGCCAAGAGAACGGAGTTATTTTGTAACATAGATCCTGGTTTTTTGTAGGGTTTTACAGTTTGGTCGTTAAATCAACTTCTGGTAACAGTACGGAATCATTCTATCTATGTGACGTCCTATTGGACCAGCCAGTTCAACCCAGCCTAACAAAGCCTATAAAGCTAGTGATAGTTATTGTTAAAATAAAACAAGTAAGGAAGGCTAAGTTCGGGTGTAACCGAACATTACATACTCAGTTGAGAGCTATGGAGACAAAATAAGGAAAATCACCATGTAGAAAATGAACCTAGGGTAACCCTGGAATGTGGTTGTATGACATGTGTATCAAATGGAAGGTAATAAAGAGTATTTTAAGAGAGAGTAGGCCATAGTTCTATGGATGGACGCCATTTAGGGCGCCAGGGCTGACTCTAGAATTTGTTTGTACGATATGGGTATCAAATGAAAGGTGTTACTGAGCATTTTAAGAGGGAGTGGGCCTTAGGTCTATCGCCTTTTCGAGATATCGCCATTAAGGTGGACCAGGGGTGACTCTAGAATGTGTTTGTACGATATGGGTATCAAATGAAAGGTGGTAATGAGTATTTTAAAAGGGAATGGGCTTTAGTTCTATAGGTGAACGCCTTTTCGAGAAATCGCCATAAAGGTGGACCAGGGGTGACTCTAGAATATGTTTGTACGATATGGGTATCAAATGAAAGCTGTTAATGAGTATTTTGAAAGGAGTGATCCTTAGTTCCATAGGTGGACGCCGTTTCGAGATATCGCCATAAAGGTGGACCAGGGGTGTCTCTAGAATGTGTTTGTACGATATGGGAATCAAATGAAAGGTGCTACTGAGCATTTTAAGAGGGAGTGGGCATTAGGTCTATAGGTGGACGCCTTTTCGAGATATCGCCATTAGGGTGGGACAGGGGTGACTCTAGAATGTTTGTACGATATGGGTATCAAACGAAAACTGTTACTGAGAATTTTAAGAGGGAGTAATCCTTAGTTCCATAGGTGGACGCCGTTTCGAGATATCGCCATAAAGGTGGACCAGGGGTGACTCTAGAATGTGTTTGTACGATATGGGTATCAAATGAAAGGTGGTAATGAGTATTTTAAAAGGGAATGGGCTTTAGTTCTATAGGTGGACGCCTTTTCGAGATATCGCCATAAAGGTGGACCAAGGGTGACTCTAGAATGTTTGTACGATATGGGTATCAAACGAAAGGTGTAACTGAGAATTTTAAGAGGGAGTGGGCATTAGGTCTATAGGTGGACGCCTTTTCGAGATATCGCCATTAGGGTGGGCCAGTGGTGACTCTAGAATGTTTTTGTACGATATGGATATCAAATTAAAGGTATTAATGAGGGTTTTAAAAGCGAGTGGCCCTTAGATATATATTTGAAAGCGTTCTCGCGATATCGACCAAAATGTGGACCAGGTGATCCAGAAAATCATCTGCCGGGTACTGCTAATTTATTTATATATGCAACACCACTAACAGTATTCCTGCCAAGATTCCAAGGGCTGTTGATTTCGCCTTGTAGAACTTTTTCATTTTCTTCTACCTAATATGCTAGGTGTCACACCCATTTGACAAAGTTTTTTCCAAAGTTATATTTTGCGTCAATAAACCAATCCAGTTACAATGTTTCATCCCTTTTTTCGTATTTGGTATAGAATTAGGGCATTTTTTTCATTTTTCGTAATTTTCGATATCGATAAAGTGGGCGTGGTTATGGTCGGATTTCGGCCATTTTTTATACCAATATAAAGTGAGTTTTTTTTTTTTTTTATAAAGTGAGTTCAGATAAGTACGTGGGCTTAGTTTAGTAAAGATATATCGGTTTTTGCTCAAGTTATTGTGTTAACGGCCGAGCGGAAGGACAGACGGTGGACTGTGTATAAAAACTGGGCGTGGCTTCCACCGATTTCGCCCATTTTCACAGAGAACAGTTACCGTCATAGAATTTATGCCGCTACCAAATTTGAGAAGGATTGGTAAATTTTTGTTCGACTTATGGCATTAAAAGTATTCTAGACAAACTAAATGAAAATGGGCGGAGCCACGCCCATTTTGAAATTTTCTTTTATTTTTGTATTTTGTTGCATCATATCATTACTGGAGTTGAATTTTGACTTAATTTACTTATATACAGTAAAGATATAAAATTTTTTGTTAAAATTTGAATTTAAAAAAAAAAATTGTTTAAAAAGTGGGCGTGTTCTTCATCCAATTTTGCTAATTTTTATTTAGCACATATATAGTAATAGTAGTAACGTTCCTGCCAAATTTCATCATGATATCTTCAACGACTGCCAAATTACAGCTTGCAAAACTTTTAAATTACCTTCTTGTAAAAGTGGGCGGTGCCACGCCCATTGTCCAAAATCTTACTAATTTTCTTTTCTGCGTCATAACGTCAACCCATCTACCAAGTTTCATCGCTTTAACCGCCTTTGGCAATGAATTACCGCATTTTTTCGGTTTTTCGAAATTTTCGATATCGAAAAAGTGGGCGTGGTTATAGTCCGATATCGTTAATTTTAAATAGCGATCTGAGATGAGTTCCCAGGAATCTACATACCAAATTTCATCAAGATACCTCAAAATTTACTCAAGTTATCGTGTTAACGGACAGACGGACGGACGGACGGACGGACATGGCTCAATCAAATTTTTTTTCGATACTGATGATTTTGATATATGGAAGTCTATATCTATCTCGATTCCTTTATACCTGTACTACCAACCGTTATCCAATCAAAGTTAATATACTCTGTGAGCTCTGCTCAACTGAGTATAAACAAATCAATACCTGCTTGTTTTAAGTTTATTAATAGTTTTTTTTTTTAACAAATTGTTATAAAAGAGAAATACAAATTTTGAGGGCTATTTAGGACTCCCCGAACGCTTATCTTCTTATGTTGTTTTGCATGAACGTCTATTTATATAGATGTGAGTATTGTAACGATCCTTAGCGGACTTCTTTTTCTCGCTACCAGAATGGTTTCAATCGAAAATGAGCGTAATAGTTTCTGAACCTTGCCCACTCTTTATACTCAAGTAAATTTCATAAATAGAATTATTTGATATTTCAGTGCCCAACGAAGCTGTTATTTTCAAATTTGGTACTTAGGTTATTTATATAAAGGTTCCTCAATCTACTATAAAATTTTTGCAAGTGGGCTTGGCATTTCCGGTTTATTAAAGAATCCATTCGTACAATGTGAAAAAACTATAGTACTATCATGCTCCTTTTTATACTCAACGTGCTTTGCACATAGAGTAATCGAGATAGATATAGACTTACATATATCAAAGTCTATCCGTCTGTCCGTCCGTCTGCTCATTAACATGATAACTTGAGTAAATATTGAGATATCTTCACCAAATTTGGTACACGTGCTAGAATAGATTGGTATTGAAAATGAGCGAAATCGGATGATAATCACGCCCACTTTATATATATATAATATTTTGGAAAACACAAAAACATTATTATTTAGTAAATAATACACCTAGAATGTTGAAATTTGACGTGTGGACTTATATTGAGACTCTTGATAAAAATTTGAGAATTTTTTTTAAATGGGCGCCCACTTGTGATAAAATCAATTTTACAAATATTATTATTCATAAATCAAAAATTGTTAAACCTATCGTAACAAAATTCGGCAGAGAAGTTACCTTTACTATAAGGAATGCTTTGAAGAAAAATTAACGAAATCGGTTAAGGAACACGCCCACTTTTATATAAAAGATTTTTAAAAGGGTCGTGGACTAATAAAATAAGCTATATCTTTGCAAAAAAAAAGCTTTATATTAATTGTATTTCATTTCCCAAGTGGATTTATAACAATAAATAGGAAAAAAACTTAAATTTTAAAAAATGGGCGTGGCACCGCCCCTTTTATGACTAAGCAATTTTCTATGTTTCGGGAGCCATAACTCGAAGAAAAATTAACGGATCGTAATAAAATTGGGTACACGTATTTTCCCTATAGCAGGAAATATTTCTAGAAAAAAAGGACGAGATCGGTTAAAGGCCACGCCCACTACTATGTGAAATTTGTGGCCTACAAAAGATCATCTCCTATTAAATCTGCTTTGACTGTACCTAGTGTGTTTGTTACTCCCTGTCCAATGCCCTTTAGATCTGTTATCTGTAAATTATTTATTGTGACATTATTGTCAATTTAACCCTTTTTTATAATTGATACGTCTGCTCCTGTATATACTAGGAGAGTTGAAAGTGAATTATTTAGACTAGTTTTGGAGGATATGTAGCTGTTTAAGTGTAGATTAAGTATACGCACTTTTTTGTTATCTACTGTTGAGATGGAGTGTTCTGGTTTTCCTGCTGGTTGCAATTACGTACATTGCCAGTATTTCGTGTTTGGTTGAAATTTATATTTCTGTTTTGAGGCCTACCTCTTTGTCCACTTCCAATGTTATTATTCTGTCTAAAGTTGTTGAATCGGTTTTGTGGTCTAAATCTTCTATTCCGATAATTTCCGTAGTTGTTATTTCTGTATCCTCCACGGAAACCATTACGACATTGGTTACGTTGCCTTATTGTCATGATTGTATTTGAGCTGCCTGTTATTTCCGTACAATTATTAGTGAATTTGGAAATGGCTTCGTTCATTGATGTGAAGGTTCCGGCTTGCATTATCATCTTGACTTTGTCGTTAGAGCAGTTCTTGCACAAAGCTTTGATTGCTGCTTGTGTAGAATATCTATTTGCTAAGTCCGGGTTTAATCCATCAGATATGTAGGCTCCTTCCAGGGCCTTGGTAATTTTTTCAACTTCTGCACTATACTGATTTACAGTTTTACTGCGTTGTTGTATGTTTATGAGTTTTGCTGTCAAAACTTGTACTGATTCACCCTTAATAGCAGATTTCAATTTTGACTTTATTTCTTGAATTGTGGTTTCAGTGCTAATAAGGTTTCGTGCTGAGCCTTTTAGTTTGGTTTTAATCAATGTTATAGCCAGAGCTTCATGATTATAGTTTATCTGTTCAAGAATATCAAGAGCATCTAGGAAACTGTTCAAATTCTCTGACGTACCACCATCAAACTCATGTAGGCCTGAAGCTGCTGTTTTGATGAAATCTACTACTGTATGTGTCATTTTGGTGGTCGTATTTGGAACTTCTATTATTTTAGTATCTTTAGTTAATGGAGTCTGACTTGAGGAGGACTCCGACAAGAGGGTATTGAAATCAATTTGAAGGTTTTCTTCAACTGTAGTTGGTACTGTTATTTCTATGTTGTACCTTGTAGTGAAGAGACTAATTTGTCTCTTACACTCGAAAAAATTTGGTGTGCCTTTGTCTGATGGTTTCTTGTGAGTATGGGATTTAATTTACGTATTGATTCTTCCAAATTATTTAGCGATTCTAAAATAATTGTTAAGTGTTCAGCTATTGTTTCTGGCTTTATTGAAGTATTTTTGTTTATACATTTATATGATTTGTCTGCCTTGATTTTTTCTTCCGTTAATTCGTTATAAATTTTTTCCCATTCGTTCATTGGGGATGGTAAATAAAAAATAATTTGCTAAACTTTATCTAAACCGTCGGCGCGGCTGGCATATCGCCTTTTTAGGATTTTGTTATGGGTTGAATAGAGTTTCAGAAACAAAATAATGCAACTAACTACACAGATGATTAGAAGCATGACCTTAATGGTATTCAGTGTCTCAGTATGGACTGAGTTTACGAACGTTTGCTGTTGGTTTTTCTATTTTTGATTCTTGGCTTCCCATCGTGAAAAATATGAATGTAGAAATTTTCTATTTTTTCTTTATTTTTCCTTTATTATTTTTTTGTCATTATATTATTCAGTTCTTCCTAAATATTTGACTTCGTACCTATATAAATCTTCAGGTGTTGTTGCTATTGGGTTCCTTACATTCCATATTGTTGGTTCCCTAGGCATATCAATAAGTTTCCACCATTTTTTCAACCATACTAATGTTTTTTCATCATCTTCAATTTCAATTTCATTTTTAAGCTCCTCAAAGCCTTTTACATAACTTTTAACCTTCCTAACTCTTTCCATGCTATTTAAAATCAATGCTTTTGCAATATTTTATATATTACTCGTCTTGGTTTTTATGTCCTCTTTTACTATTATTTGATGCTTTTTTTTTGTTTATATTCCTTAACTCCTTTATTTCTTTTTGAAATTTAATTTATTCTTCCCTATCTGTACTCAAATTTATTTTTTCGTGTAGTTTTGCAATAGATCTCCTATGGTTGGCCTATTTTCCTCCTCTTTTTCTTTTTAGTTTGGCTGGCTTTGGGACTTTAGGTTCCTCAATTTTTTGAACTCTATTTCTCTTCCTGTATTCCTCGATTGTCAGTGGCTTAGGGCCTTGTTTGACTTTCTCGGGGTTTTCGTTTTTACTTTCTTGCAAATCTAAACTTAATTTAATTAATTTATTAAAAACTTGGTCAAACTGATTTTGATTTTGTATGTCCTCTTCGGGGAACATAACTCAATAATTAGTAAAAAAGTTATTAGAGTAAAAAAATTAATTTTTGCTTGTCAATAGGCAGCCGTTAGGTTGCCGGAATATTGTTAGTGTTACCTAGTTAAAAATAATAATTATTATACTAAATATTGCTGCTCGTTGTATTGTTTTCCTCTTTTTTTGCTTCAAACCGCCTCTTTTAATTATTCAACTTCGTATGCATCGCATTGGCCTTTCCTGGGTAGCTATGGACGTATATTTGTGTTCAGCACCAACTTCCCTTGCTGTGATTCCTTTTGAATACCAATTCAAACCTTATATATGATGCCTTTGGCTGGAATATTGCTGCTGCTATTCTAAAACCGTCTTTCTTAAATATTATTCCACCTCGCATGCTTCTCATTGGACATTTCTGACTGGCTAAGGACGTAGATTTGCGTTTTTTTACCAACTTCCTATGCTGTGATTCCTTTTGTATACCAATTCAGTCTTTATTTGGGAAGTTACCTTAGTATTTATACAAAATTATTCTAATTAATTCTTATGAGTTACCTGCATACATATTTACATTATTACATACTTATAGGTCCGACACATAAGCAGTTTTTCAATTAGATGAGTTTAACACATGCTTATGCATTATGAGTAGATGGCATGTATTTTTTATGGAGAACGGTAGAATGAGCGACACTGGCGCCATCTGATATTGAAAAGTAGCCAACTCCCCAATTTTGTTCCAAGCAAATCATAAGAAGAAGAATTTGACATTTGCTTTGGCTAAGGGTGTTGGCACACTTTGCAAGTGAAATTATTTTTCCTACTGGTTGGTAAATTTTCTAACATTTTTCACAATTAAATACTGCAATATAACAATCGAATTCGACACAAAATATGTTAGCAAGTATTTTTGTTGCATAGGGAGAATGTTTACAACAGTGCTTCGCGAAATTTTGCAGGGATGCACCTTAACGTTAAGCTAATCGTTTATCAAAAAATTTCCACCGGTTCCGTTGAAACACTTCGAAATATTATCGATAAAGAAATTATCATGATAAATTATATCTCGTTTTTAACAGAAACGAAAAGCTTTTGTTGTATTAATAACTATAATGTTATGAGGAATGACAGGAAAGGTAAAAAATGGGGAAGGTGTGGCGATCTAACGTAAGGCGATCTATTGTAACATTAAGTCTCGCATTATGTTTGTTGACTCTAATGTTGAGTATATTATTCCTGAGGTCTCAGATGGCATAACAAAAGCATAGTTTCTTGTATCTGCAACCCGCATAAATGTTGCATGTTAGATTGTTTCTTTACTGAGCTGCCCGTGTATTTAATTGATTATGAATGTTATGTCATTAGTGGCGACTTCAATGTTAATTTACTTGTAAATGAGTCGTATAGGTACAAACTACTTGAGCTAATTTCAGCAGCTGGCTTAGCCTTAGTAAATGACAAAACACCTACGAGGTATCCCAAAAACTCCAATCCCAATTTATTAGACTATTTTATGACATCTGACTTGACATATATTCTTAAATTTTACCAGCTTTGTTTTATATCAGAACATGACCTGATTTTTTGTACTGTTGACGTTGTGTTTAATCGCCCTGAGCCATGTTTTTATATAGATCGTAAATTCCTTTGAGTGGATACCAATGCGTTGCTCAGTGATTCTTCTTATATTCCTTGGAATAATTGTTGGTATTTGGATTCGGTAGATAAGAAACCAGTACATCTTAACTTAGGCGTGTTACTGGAGTACCTCAACAAACAGCACGTTAATATGAAATTCACAATGGAAACCGAAAAAGATGGAGGAATCAACTATATAAACCTCACGATAAATATTGATAAAGTTGTCAAAAGATTTAACTACGACATATATAGAAAGCCAATGGCCACCGACACAATAAAACATAATTGCCCTATTTACCTATATACTGTAAAGATATAAAAATTTTTGTTAAAATTTGACTTAAAAAAAATTTTTTTTTTAAAGTGGGCGTGGTCGTTCTCCGATTTTCTAATTTTTATTAAGCATACATATATTAATAGGAGTAACGTTCCTGCCAAATTTCATCATGATATCTTCAACGACCGCCAAATTACAGCTTGCAAAACCTTTAAATTGTGTTCTTTTAAAAGTGGGCGGTGCCACGCCCATTGTCCAAAATTTTACAAATTTTCTATTCTGCATCATAAGTTCAACTCACCTACTAAGTTTCATCGCTTTATCCGCCTTTGGTAATGAATTATAGCACTTTTTCGGTTTTTCGAAATTTTCGATATCGAAAAAGTGGGCGTGGTTATAGTCCGATATCGTTCATTTTAAATAGCAATCTGATATGTGTGTCCGGGAACCTACATACCAAATTTCATCAAGATAACTCAAAATTTACTCAAGTTATCGTGTTAACGGACAGACGGACGGACGGACGGACATGGCTCAATCAAATTTTTTTTCGATACTGATGATACTGACTATATCTATCTCGATTATACCTGTACAACCAACCGTTATGCAATCAAAGTTAATATACTCTGTGAGGTTAGGTTAGGTTAGGTTGGTCTGTGAGCTCTGCTCAACTGAGTATAATAATAGCAAACGTTCTTTACTTATTGCTTGCTACTAAACTAATGAAGAACGCAAAACGATGCATCAAGTGATGTGCGCGATCATCGCGCTCTCACTAAACATTTGGATTTTCATTTTGCCGACGTCTGCATTAAATCATTTGGTACATAGACTTGAGAGAACGCCTCTTGCACAAAAGCACATAAGAGAGAGCTTGAAGTAATATATAACGGATATAAAAAGGCACTAGTAGATAAGCTCAGAAGGACGCATGGAACACCAAAAAGAAATAATGAAAATAAGAAGATGCTAAGAAAATCTTAGCAAAACGTTGGACTGCAAGGTGGAAAAAAATTTGTTTTATTCCCACTCCACATAAATTTGATCAGACCAGCTTCTCATGAATTAAAAAAATGATAAGAAAAGGAAAATAATTACACGTGGAGAACTATGGCATAAACTGAAAAAGCAACTTATAAATTGGCAAACTTCATTAAAAAATACAACATTAACACAGCGTTCAAAACATGGAACAACCTAGGGCGAAAACTAAGAACTAACACTAACTCAGAGGATCCGTTTAGCAGCCACGGCGTATACAAGCTTACCTGCGGATACCAACACAGTTACATAGAACAAACAGGACGGCAAATAAGAACGAGGTTCAGAGAATACATTAGAGATTAAAAAAAATAAAACACACTGAATCGAAACATTATACCAGAGTCTAAATTCGGGAATCACATGGTCGATAATGAATGTTCCTCAGCAAGTATCTATAAAACAGTTAGGGTCCTTTTCATACAAGCAAAAGGCCGACGTTTGAACGTACTCGAAAACATGGATATCTGCAAATAGAAAACATTCGACGGTAGAATAATAAACGGATACAATTTTTGACACAATATTTGAGGTTTTTAAACTTGTTTACTTCAAACAAAGTAATCACAAAGGTACAACAGACAAACACACAACAACAAATAAACACAAAACAATAAACGCACCAAAGCAATAAACCCACAAAGAAGATCAAACGACTAGAAATACTGATTTTTACCTGCCTCAGTCAGCCGCACAAATCAATCAGTAAAACCCACCCTCGATTCTGAATGAACACACAGCACAAACACATAAATATACACAAACATCAATTTTGACATTACCTGCTCATGTACCTACGAACTATAAATTCAAGACAATCGACAACAATAGATCAGAACAAAAATCGACCCTTATGATGGCACAACGTAGAAACCGGTTTGTCTCGAAACCAAATTTGACAGCGGATGACGGAAAATCGTTCCAATATACATCGAAACTTAATGGTTTTATTTGATCTTCATGTGCCTATACGTACTGGACAAGATTCATATCCTTGGTTTTGTCGAAGAATTATTTCTGCTATAAAAAACGCAATAAGTTGCATGTCAAATGGAGGAGATCTCGAAATGATGCTTCATGCGATTTACACAAAGCTGCTCGCAACCAAGCGACTGTTGCTATTAGGCAGGCCAAAAAGAATTTTTTCCGAAGTAAATTGGATTTTTCTCTGCCTTCGAAAGAGCTATGGCGTAACAAAAAAAACTCTTAAGGTTTATGGAAAAAATAAGGTAGAATGCAGTATTGATCCTGACATTTAAATAATTTTTTAATCGGTTCTAGCCAGGGCCGTAGAGAGAAAATCCGGGCCAGGGACTAAAAAATTTACGGGCCCCCTATAAAAAAATCCACTAATACATTTCATTAACTTGAATTAATGAAGTCTCATTCATGAATCATTACACTGCGTTACAAAAACGAGCTTTAGTTCTGTTCTATAAACCAAATATACTTTTTCGGAAAGGGGAGAAAAAATAAAAATACACATTTATCGGCGATTTTCATGTACACGTGAGAATTTTTGTTTTATGTATAAGGTATAAAGCTCGTGATGTCCGTCTGTCCGCCATAAAGAGTTTAGTGTTAGAAAGTTACTATTGATAAACTACAAATATATGGAGTAGGATGGGTCGAAAAACAAATTTTTTTTTTCGAAACTCTTTAGTAGTTTAAAAATTTGGAGTCTCTTCAAGTTATGCCGAAAAAGTGAATTTTTTTTTAATTCAGGAAAATCTGAGAATTGATAAAAATCTACTTTTGTTTTTAATTTGATGTGATACAGACATTACCACGAGCCTGCCTGCAAAAATTCAGCTCGATTGGATCACGGAAAAAGGGTTAAAAATCGATGCAACATCTTTCACACAGGCGGACAGACGGACACTACGAGTTTTATACTTTATACATAAAAAAAAAAATGACGTGTACATGAAAATCACCGATAAACGTGTATTTTTCTTTTTCTCCCCCTTTTCCTAAAAAGTATATTTGGTTCATAGGACATAATGTGTGTAACGCGGTGTTATTGACGGATTACATACAAAAAAAAAATGTTTGCCACATGAACTAAATGGTTTTTGGACTAAGAGCTGACAATAAAATTAACACAGAATATTTACTATTTATACATTTTATTGTAACGTAGAAATAAAATTCTCTTTTAGCAGCCACATATTGTTTCAAATAATCTTTTCTAATTATTTGGTATCATTTTAATATATTTCTGATAAATTTAATGATGATTAAAAATTTTAATTATTCAATATAGGAAGTTCGGATATCAAAGAGTGGATTTACTTGCTTTTTTCGCTGAACAATTTTTATAATAATATCAAAATTTAACTGTCTTTCCAAGACAGATTCAACACAAAGCGTGGCAAGTCCTGAAACTCGCTCTTGAGATGAACACGATCTATGAAAGTTTTTGATTCTTGAAAGGACGCTGAAGGAACGTTCTGCACTAGCTACAGTGGCAGGTATAGTGCAAAAGATACGTAAAGCAACACAAATGTTGGGGAAAATTGTACAGAGATTTTGAACATAGATGGCATTTATCAATTCCAATGGTGACAGACCTTTATCAAAATTTGCTTCGTAAATGTTTTTCAAGTGAATTATTTCGCATTCTAAACTTTG